>NC_091768.1:52097035-52347035 GCF_029378745.1 Bos indicus
AATTGTTTACAATTTCTGAGGGCTAACATTTAAAAAAATATCGATTTACACAGTTGTCATTTTCTGACAAAAGACACACAAATAAATTGACAGAGATGAAAATTTCTGAATCTAAATTAAGGAAAAAATCTATGATTTCTTGTATAACAGTGGCTAAAATTTTGAAGCTAAGTTTTGTAAAGACACAGACTGTATTTCAAGTAGGTGATTCTTGTACTGATCTTCCATAAATCCTGATAGCATAACATAACTGTAAGTCATAAATCAGTGAAGAGATTTCTGACGGGATTCAGGATAATAGGTCCTAGGCACTTTGCTTTAAGATGATTTAACTTCTATGAGGTGCAAACTCAAAAAGTTTAAATGAATAGAAAGTAAACATACCTATTAAACTCTGAAATATCAGGTTCAATTTGTCATACAGACTTGTCAAAAAGTGCTAGATCATAGTTGACTCACCACTGAATCTTCTAACAATCAAGGTGTTTGTTGGCTACAATTCTAGTATATGAGAAATCAATACCACACTGTTTAACAAATTTAAAAACCAAATTATTTTTCACAGAGGAAAAGAGTCAGTTCACTTGTGTGTGTGAGTAGCATGGACCATTTAATATATAATCAGACAAAAAGAAAGAGGTAAAGAGACCATGAGAGAGAGAGAGACTTTACCTATGGAAAATTATTACTAGTCTTCTTTCAATTAGAAGAAAACACAGATATTATGACAAACAAAAATATCAGCATGAGAAAGTAATAGCAAATTAATCTGGTAAAATAGACAGATTTAGAACATTAAAACACAAACAAGACTCTTTTAGAGATAGCCAGTAGCATTGAAAGCAGCATTTGATTGCTAAAGAGAAATCGTATTCTTACTTTGGCAAACTTCAAGAAGGGCTTTCTTCCCCAGTGACAGATCAAATTCTCATAGTTCAGCTATCTGTAAGAACAAACCTACTTTTCTTCCAAAGTCATTTCTACAGTAATTCAGAATCTGAATATATTTTATTACTCAATGAATTAAAATTAACGCTAATCTTACAAATTGTTCAAAACCTAAGCACTTCAAATTCTATAGATGTGTATAAATCCATAAAACTTAATGTAGCTTCTACTTTTATAGAATATAAGCTCTGTAAGTGTTGTTCCTCCTTTGGTTTAGACCACCACTAAACTGTTCTCAGGAAGAGGGTAGATTATAAATTACTAACTTGTTCCTGTGAGAAAAACTGGGGTCATTTTTACCTTATAATACTTTAATGTTTGTGCTGTCTTTTATAGACATCATCTTCATTAGGATTTATGGTATCTGAAACTCTGAAATGTCCCAGGAGTAGGAATGCAAGTTCTGAGGGCTTTTCTATGCTTCCTGTTGCTAAGGTAACCACATCCTTGATACCAATGTGTTCAACATGTCACTCTCATTTTGTGTCTGGCTCTCAGAGAGCCAGCCCTGGTGCATGGCATCAAAGAAATACAAGAAATAAAAACAAGACAAAAGACATATGGAACTGTTTCATCTTTAAGATAGCTTTTTTAAAATAATAAACTCTCTCAAGTTAGTGCTGAAATTCTTAAATTCCTACATTGGGTTAATAAAGGTATTTAATGATAAATTAAGAACTAGTGTACAGTATATGAGTCTTCAATAGATAAGAGTTTTAAACACTGCCAGGAAATTTTTTAAAAAGTTTATACATGATCAACTGTAGAATAACACTCACACATATACCAAAGCAAAGGAATATTGAATCAGTGTGTGAACTACTCAATAAACTCAATGAACTGTTATAAAAGGTTATTTTAACATTAAATATACTCATTATAAAGGTCTAAATATCAAAGTCAGTTCTACCATCAAAACTTTGATCAACATAAAACATATTAAAGGCAGTTTATTTTTATGTGTTAAATATGAAATGATCTATTAATATTTGATCACTATTTAAAGCAAAACTTTTTCTACATTCTGGCCCCTTTTAAAATGAAATATATTTCATTTTAGCTTAGTAAAAGAGCATATTTCAGCAATTTTTAAATCATCATTTATATACTATGAAAAACTAGAGATATGTTCTTAAGTCTCCAATTAAAATTTAAGCAAATGACCTTTGTGCACCTCTCTGTTATATAAATTTGATGGCATAGCATACATTGCAAGAGATAACCAAAGATAATTAAGAAACACCAATCTTTTTCTTGAATGTTAGTCTATGCCTGCCTTTATCATTCCTGCTTTCAATTTTCAAGTTTTCACAATAAAATAAAATTTTAAGGTTTATCTCTGTCTCTATGCAGAGGTCAGAAACACAGCAACTCTTTTGATTTAGAATAATGTCCAGGGCACAGCATGAACAGTGACCTAGCTTCCATCCTTCTCTTCTTTTGTAAGTTCCTGTCTCCCCAACAACCCATCAGCATCTGATAACTCCTTCCAGTCACTGCCTACACAGATTGAGTCAAAGCTTAAATTGCTGAGTATTAAGCATAGAAAGGGCTTCAGTGTCACCCAGCAATGTTAATATATGGACAAATGGTCAAAGACTGAATTGCATTATAGAGGACACTTCTTAATATAATATAAATATTGTATCATCATTTTAGCATCTAGGTCAGCTACCACTGATGTTACATTTTTTTTTCTTTAAAAAACAAAGGTTATTGAATAGCTCATGGCATAACAGTTCTAATCAAAATGGTTTTTAAAATACTGGAACAAAAGTATTAAAAAAAAAAAAAAACCCTAAATTGTGACCAATAGGTGCCAGGCCTACTGAACAGCATGGACAAAAGTGTACATAATCTCAAACTGAGAAGAAAATATTGATTTTCTTTATACCATGCATATATCTCATCTGTTTTTATAATCAGAGACTATTAACAGCTACTATTAGGGAGCGTGAAAAATGAAGTTGATGAGTTTCAATGAAATTTTAGGAAAAGTGAGACTGGTATTAGTCATGGATTTTCAGACAGTGTCTAAGGTTATTTTTAAACAAAGGTAATATATTTTCTTTATAAACTTGTAAAGATAATTTTATTCTGTTATAGATAAGTTGGGCTTCCCAGGTGGCCGTAGTGGTAAAGAACCTGCCTGCCAAGCAGGAGATGTAAGAGACACTGGTTTGATCCCTGGGTTGGGAGGAGCCCCAGGAGGAGGGCATGACAACCCACTCCAGTATTCTTTCTTGGACAATCCCACTGACAGAAGAGTCTGGTGATCTACAGTCTACTGGGTTGCAAAGAGTCAGACACAACTGAAGCATCTTAGCATGTACACATGCATAGATAACTGGTAAAGAAAATATTGTGAAAAATTGGAGGTTTATTAATCGCTTTTATGCATCTCACGATATGGCCCAATTTCACATTATTCAAGTAAAAGTCCCAGTAATATTCAACGAAGAGGACACTTCTGTCTTTAGCTAAAACTGAAGAAAAGAGATCTGATTACCTAATGATGGAAACAACCCAAAAAATGGACAAAAGGTAAAGGTTTTGAACACACTGGCTATCAAGTACTGATGGGCAGTGATCCCTGACAAACTGAAAACAAATGAGGTCCATGCTAAGGTTACCTCCAATTTAAAGCTTTGAGAGAGATTTTAGGTAGCAATACAGAACCTGAAAGAACCCTTGATGTGAATATCAGAGTTGGGAGTCTGAAGAGAACAAGACAAATTTGCAGGAAAGTGTATCAAAGATGAGAAAGATGCATACAAAGAAAACACCAGAGATCTGGTGGAATACTTAACTGAGTACTAAGAAGGACATGGAAATTAAGAAAATATCCAAGGGTCAATAAAGTAGCACCCTAAAAAATTAGAAGAAACAATACTTGTGATCAATCAAGACCATGAGTTTACCTATGATCTCCCCTCAGCCTAGAAAAATTTCATAATAAATGGGTACAGGGTGGCTCACATGAGGGTTTTGTCTAAGTTAATCTAGCTCTAGATTAAAAGAAAAAAAGTGTTTCTGGTCCCACTTAAAAACACCTTTAAAATAAAGATGAAATTTTTCTTAATACTTAAATAAGCACAAAAATATTCCTAAAATATAAAAATATTCAGCATTCAAAAAGGTGAATTTTTAGAATTTATAATCAAATAAAGTGTCCAACTCTGTGTGACCCCATAGACGGCAGCCCACCAGGCTCCCCCATCCCTGGGATTCTCCAGGCAAGAACACTGGAGTGGGTTGCCATTTCCTTTTCTAATTCATGAAAGTGAAAAGTGAAAGTGAAGTCGCTCAGTCGTGTCCGACTCCTAGCAACCCCATGGACTCCAGCCCAGCAGGCCCCTCCGTCCATGTGATTTTCCAGGCAAGAGTACTGGAGTGGGTTGCCATTGCCTTCTCCAAATGATAAGAAAGAAATCAACCAATTAAAACTGATGTTTATAATAGCCAGGACATGGAAGCAACCTAGATGTCCATCAGCAGATGAATGGATAAGAAAGCTGTGGTACATATACACAATGGAGTATTACTCAGCCATTAAAAAGAATACATTTGAATCAGTTCTAATGAGGTGGATGAAACTGGAGCCTATTATACAGAGTGAAGTAAGCCAGAAAGAAAAACACCAATACAGTATACTAACGCATATATATGGAATTTAGAAAGATGGTAACAATAAGCCTGTATACGAGACAGCAAAAGAGACACAGATGTATAGAACAGTCTTTTGGACTCTGTGGGAGAGGGAGAGGGTGGGATGATTTGGGAGAATGGCATTGAAACATGTATAATATCATATATGAAACGAGTCGCCAGTCCAGGTCCGATGTACGATATTGGATGCTTGGGGCTGGTGCACTGGGATGACCCAGAGGGATGGGATGGGGAGGGAGGAGGGAGGAGGGTTCAGGATAGGGAACATGTGTATACCTGTAGTGGATTCATGTTGATATATGGCAAAACCAATACAATATTGTAAAGTTAAAAATTTTTTTTTAAAAACTGATGTGGAATTGATGTTAGAAATAGCAAACACAGTTAGTAAAATAATCATTATAACTTTATTCCATATGTTTAAAGAGTTAAGTAGAGAGGTAGAGAATATATAAAACACCCAAATCAAGCTTCTAGATATGAAAACTCTAATGTTTGAAATGAAAAATACACTAGATGAGATTACTTGTGGATTATACACTGTAAAATAAAAGAAAAAAAAAATACTGACCTTGAAAACATTGGAAAAGAAACTGTCCAAAATGAAGCACACAGAATAATAATTTTAAATTTAAAAAGTTCAATGTTTCTAGACTGTCATAACTCAGTGGTTTTTAGTATATTCATAGGTGGTGGTGGTTTAGTTGCTCAGTCATGTCCAACTCTTGCTAGACCATGCCAGGCTCCTCTGTCCATTGGATTCTTCAAGCAAGAAAACTGAAATGGGTTGCCATTTCCTTCTCCAGGGAATCTTCCTGACCCAGGAATCGAACCTGGGTCTCCTACACTGCAGGCAGATTCTTTATTGAGATGAATACTGAAAACCATTGGATCATCTAATTTATTGAATTCTGTGGCATATGAATTATAACTAGATAGAGCTCTTTAAAAAAATATAAGCTGTGACAACTTCAAGGGACCTAAGATATATGTGTGGAGTCCCCAGAAGAGATAAGGGGGATGGAGGACAGAAAAAAAAAAATGTAGGATAATGAA
Source organism: Bos indicus (assembly GCF_029378745.1). Lineage (NCBI taxonomy): Eukaryota > Metazoa > Chordata > Mammalia > Artiodactyla > Bovidae > Bos > Bos indicus. The sequence goes on from NC_091768.1 coordinate 52,102,709, forward strand.
CAACAGTTTTCCAAAGTTTGTAAGAAGTTTAAATAGAGCAATCCAATAAGCTCTAAAAATTACAAGTACAAAAATAAAGTGACATCAAGACATATCATCACCAAATTGCTCAAAATTAGAGATTAGAGGAAAATCTTAGAAGCAGTCGGAGTTAAAGAGACATGGAGATACATAGAGAGAAAAATAAAAGCAGACTTCTTATCAAAAACAATGTAAGTAAGAATCACTGCAGTTCAGTCACTCAGTCATGTCTGACTCTGCAACCCCATTGACTGCAGCATGTCAGGCTTCCCTGTCCATCACCAACTCCTGGAGATTACTCAAACTCATGTGCGTCAAGGTGATGATACCAACCAACCATCTCATCCTCTGTCAGTCCCCTTCTCCTCTAGCTTTCAATCTTTCCCAGCATCAGGGTTTTTTCTAAGGAGTTAGTTCTTCGCATCAGGTGACCAAAATATTTGAGTTTCAGCTTCAACATTAGTCCTTCCGATGAATATCCGGATGGATTTCCTTTAGAATTGACTGGTTGGGTCTCCTTGCAGTCCAAGGCACTCTCAAGAGTCTTCTCCAACACCACAGTTCAAAAGCATCAATTCTTCGACCCTCTTTCTTTATAGTACAATTCTCACATCCATACATGACTACTGGAAAAACCATAGCTTTGACTAGACAGACCTTTGTTGGCAAAGTAATGTCTCTGCTTTTTAATATGCTGTCTGGATTGGTCCTAGCTTTTCTTCCAAGGAGCAAGCAGCTTTTAATTTCATGGCTGCAGTCAACATCTACAGTGACTTTGGAGCCCCCAAATATAAAATTTCTCACTGTTTCCACTGTTTCCTTATCTATTTGCCATAAAGTGATGGGACCAGATGCCATCTTAGTTTTCTGAATGCTGAGTTTTAAGCCAACTTTTTCACTCTCCTCTTTCACTTTAATCAAAAGGCTCTTTAGCTCTTCTTCACTTTCTACCATAAGGGTGGCATCATCATTGTATCTGAGATTATTGATATTTCTCCCAGCAATCTTGATTTCAGCTTTGCTTCATCCAGCCCAGCATTTCTCATGATGTACTCTGCATATAAGTTAAACAAGCAGGGTGACAATATACAGCCTTGACGAACCTCTTTCCTGATTTGGAACCAGCCTGTTGTTCCATATCCAGTTCTAACTGTTGTTTCTTGATCTGCATATAGATTTATCAGGAGGCAGGTAAGGTGGTCTGGTATATAAAGGACAGAAATGGTATGGACCTAACAGAAGCAGAACATACTAAGAAGAGGTCAAAGGAATACACAGAAGAACTATACAAAAAAGATCTTCATGACCCAGATAAGCACGATAGTGTGATCACTCACAAGAGCCAGACATCCTGGAATGTGAACTCTAGTGGACCTTAGAAAGCATTACTACAAAGCTAGTGAAGGCAATGGAATTCCAGTTGAGCTATTTCAAATCCTAAAAGATGATGCTGTGAAAGTGCTGCACTCAATATGCCAGCAAATTTGGAAAACTCAGCAGTGGCCACAGGACTGGAAAAGTTAGTTTTCATTTCAATCCCAGATAAAGGCAATGCCAAAGGATGTTCAAACTACCACACAATTGTACTCATCTCACACAGTAGCAAAGTAATGCTCATAATTCTCCAAGCCAGCCTTCAGTAGTATGTGAACTGTGAACTTCCAAACATTCAAGCTGGATTCCGAAAAGGCAGAGAAACCAGAGATCAAATTGCCAACATCTGTTGGATCATTGAAAAAGCAAGAGAGTTCCAGAAAAACATCTACTTCTGCTTTATTGACTATGCTAAAGTCTTTGACTGTGTGGATCACAGCAAACTGTGGAAAATTCTTAAAGAGATGGGAATATGAGACCACCTTACCTGCTTCCTGAGAAATCTGTATGCAGGTCAAGAAGTAGGCAAGAACAAATTTCCTTAAAATATTAAATGAAAGTATTTGTTTTAGAATTAGGTAGAATTAGTCTTTCAATTTCATTCCTTTGTTTCAAGTCATTTTTGTTGCTGTAGGGTATTTGCATTTTCATATGGATTTTAGAATTTACTCATTCAATTCAGGTCAGTTCAGTTGCTCAATTGTGTCTGACTCTTTGCAACCCCATGAACCACAGCACACCATGCCTCCCTGTCCATTACCAATTCCCGGAGTCAATCCAAACCCATGTCCATTGTGTCGGTGATGCCATCCAACCATCTCATCCTCTGTCATCCCCTTCTCCTCCTGCCTCCAATTTTTCCCAGCATCAGGGTCTTTTCCAATCAGTCGTTCTTCACGTCAGGGGGCCAAAGTATTGGAGTCTCAGCTTCAACATCAGTCCTTCCAATGAACACCCAGGACTGATCTCCTTTAGAATGGACTGGTTGGAACTCTTTGCAGTCCAAGGGACTCACAAGAGTCTTCTCCAACACCACAGTTCAAAAGCATCAATTCTTCTGCACTCAGCTTTCTTTATAGTACAACTCTCATATCCATATGTGACCACTGGAAAAACCATAGCCTTGACTAGACAGACCTTTGTTGACAAAGTAATATCTCTGCTTTTTAATATGCTGTCTAGGTTGGTCATAACTTTCCTTCCAAGGAGTTAGTGTCTTTTAATTTCATGGCTGCAATCACCATCTGCAGTGATTTTGGAGCCCAGAAAAATAAAGTCAGCTGCTGTTTCCACTGTTTCCCCATCTATTTGCCATGAAGTGATGGGACTGGATGCCATGATCTTTGTTTTCTAAATGTTGAGCTTTAAGCCAACTTTTTCATTCTCCTCTTTCACTTTAATCAAGAGGCTCTAAGTTCTTCTTCCCCTTCTGCCATAAGGGTGGCGTCATCTGCATATCTGAAGTTATTGATATTTCTCCTGGCAATCTTGATTCCAGCTTGTGCTTCATCCAGCCCAGGGTTTCTCATGATGTACTCTGCATAGAAGTTAAATAAGCAGGGTGACAATATACAGCCTTGGTGTACTCCTTTTCCTATTTGGAACCAGTCTGTTGTTCCATGTCCAGTTCTAACTGTTGCTTCCTGACCTGCATACAGGTTCCTCAAGAGGCAGGACAGGTGGTCTGGTATTCCCATCTCTTTCAGAATTTTCCACAGTTTACTCATTAATTTCTACAAAGAAGCCTATTGGGATCTTCATTGGGATTGTATGGATCCTAGGGCAGTTAGTAGAAAACTGACATCTTAATAAAGTTAAATCTCCTGACCCGTAGATATTATACGTCTCTCTATTTTTTAGGTATTATGAAATGATTGATAATGACTTCACAGTATTGGTTCATTGATTGTAACCAATGCATCACATTTTTTGGGGTGGCAGAGGTTGTGGGTGGGATGGGGAGAGAAGATGGACTAGGTGGTAAACTCTCTGTATTTTCCACTCAGTTTTGCTGTGAACCCAAAGCTTCTCCAAAAAGTAAAGTATATTAATAAGTTTTAAAAAGAATGATATTAAATCAACAAGCTAACCGTTTATATTTAAAACTAGAAAAAAAAAAAAAACTAAAATGAATGTAAGCAGAGAGAAAGAATTGAAAACTTAGCAGAACTAAACTTAGTAGAGAAGAGAAATTCAGCCAAACCAAAAGGTAGTTCCAGAAAAAACAATAACGTTGGTAAAAAATTTAGCTAGATTGATCAAGAAAAATAAAAGAAGACTCAAGTTCATCAACTTGGGAATTACAGAGAGAACATCACTAACAATCTTAGGAAATACAAGATATTATAAAATGCTATGAAAACTAAACACCATAATTTAAAAACTTATGGTAGGAAAAGGCGTCACTACAGAAGTTACTGAAAGACACAAATTACTGAAGTTCACTCAATATGACACAGCAAATTTAAATAGGCCTGTAATAAGAAGATGGAATTAGTAATTTAAAAACTACACACTGTTCTCAGTTCAAGATGAAGACAGAAAAATCCATTACACACCACTTTCCACAGACACTAAATTTATAGCTATATATGGAACAGTTAACTCTTAAACTCTAAAACCTAGCAGAGTAACCACTTCATGTCAGCAAAGAGAGGAGAACCAAATGGAAGTAGGCAGGCAAGTTTAAGACATAATAATCTCATCATAAATCCCATCCCCAGTGCAGTGACTTACAACTGGGAGGGAGTTCAAAACCCAGAACTTCTCCGTGAGAAGCAAAGTATTTATACCCAAAATCTGGCTCCCTAACTTCTGAGAACAGTCAGAGAGACAAGAGCCCAAAAATCTCTGGCTTTGACAACCAGTGGAGTCATAGCCCACATGGTAAACTGAAGAATGTGCCTTAGAGGGCCCATGAACAAACTGACCCACAGTAGGATCCGGAGCAGAAACAGTCTTTTGAAAGGTGCCCAGACTTTATGTGAAAGAGACTTGTTTTCCAAATTTAAAGCAATTGTCTAAGGGGCAGGTGCCTGCTGGGATACTCTCCAGGGACAGAAGCTGGTGGGTGACATCTTCCCACTTTCTCAATGTCTTAAGGTGCCTTAGTTCAGTTCAGTTCAGTCGCTCAGTCGTGTCCAACTCTTTGAGACCCCATGAATCGCAGCGCGCCAGGCCTCCCTGTCCATCACCAACTCCCAGAGTTCACTCAGACTCACGTTCATCGAGTCGGTGATGCCATCCAGCCATCTCATCCTCTGTCGTCCCCTTCCCCTCCTGCCTCCAATCCCTCCCAGCATCAGAGTCTTTTCCAATGAGTCAACTCTTCGCATGAGGTGGCCAAAGTACTGGAGTTTCAGCTTTAGCATCATTCCTTCCAAAGAAATCCCAGGGCTGATCTCCTTCAGAATGGACTGGTTGGATCTCCTTGCAGTCCAAGGGACTCTCAAGAGTCTTCTCCAACACCACAGTTCAAAAGCATCAATTCTCCGGTGTTCAGCCTTCTTCCCAGTCCAACTCTCACATCCATACATGACCACAGGAAAAACCATAGCCTTGACTAGATGGACCTTTGTTGGCAAAGTAATGTCTCTGCTTTTCAATATGCTATCTAGGTTGGTCATAACTTTCCTTCCAAGGAGTAAGCGTCTTTTAATTTCATGGCTGCAGTCACCATCTGCAGTGATTTTGGAGCCCAGAAAAATAAAGGCAGCCACTGTTTCCACCCCTCTATTTCCCATGAAGTGATGGGACCGGATGCCATGATCTTCATTTTCTGAATGTTGAGCTTTAAGCCAACTTTTTCACTCTCCTCTTTCACATTCATCAAGAGGCTTTTTAGTTCCTCTTCACCTTCTGCCATAAGGGTGGTGTCATCTGCATATCTGAGGTTATTGATATTTCTCTCGGCAATCTTGATTCCAGCTTGTGTTTCTTCCAGTCCAGTGGTTCTCATGATGTACTCTGCATATAAGGCCTTGCTAAAGCCAGCAGACACCTTTTTTTTTTTTTTTTTTACCTATCCTTTTCCTTTTTTTTTTTCCTTTCCATGTGTGCCATATCTGTGCTCCAACTGGCAGGTACCAACTTCTGTGCTCTCTCTCTGCTTAACTAAAGCTAAGGCAGGTGCCATCATTTTCTTCCACTTTTTATTTTCCTTTTTTTTTTCTTTCCTTTTTCTCTTTTATTCATTTTTTTTAAATTTTTTTCTCTCTTTTTCTTTTTTCATTTACCTTTTTTTCATCAAGTGGCATCATTTTACTACTCCCCTCCTTCAGTTCAGCCAATGGGTAGCATCTTTGCACTCTCTTCTGCCATGTTCTGGAATACCAATACCTCCCAGCAGGAAGCTTCTACTCATGTTTGATGACCTGTGGTTGTGACTGCCACCCAAGGGATGCCCCTTGATTGCTTGGCTCTGGAGACTACAGGGACTTATACTTCTTGGTCTCATGGCACTGTGACAATTGGAGTGATAGCGTGGCTGACTACTACTCCCAGGGCACTGCGCAGATAGCAAACTGAAACACACTCCAATCTTTCTGAGGAAAAGGCTTATGTGTTTGGCTAGGAGCTTTGGCCTAAGGGGTAGGCTTCTGGTTTGGCACATTGTAGGGGCTTAATGAGGGTCTCTAAGATAATAGAGGCTGGTTAATTCAGTATTTTCACTCTCACTCTGCCTCACTCCAGATTGCTAGTATCTTACACAAAGAAGTTTATATCCTTCTCTAGTACCCTGATTTTCATGACTGCTAGAAGGGGCATATCTATATCACCTGGCTCTGGTGGCCAGTGGGGCTTATACTTACATGTCTCACAGGACTATAATCAACACTGAAAGAGTTCTTAAACAACTACCACCCCCAGGGCACAACAAAAGGCAACAGTCCCAGGAGCTCAGTCTTTTTGGATAGAGGCTTATTAGCTTAGCATCATAGTTATAGCCTGAAGGGGAGGCTTCTAATTAAACATACATCTAATAGCCAGTGGTAAACCTTTCCTGAGATGTCAGGTGGTGGGCACTATCCACCCACTCTCCCTCTGCCACAGTCCAGAGTGTTCGCATCTCTCAGAGGGGAGCTATTGTAGCGTTGGTATATCTGGGTCCCTGGCAGTTGCAGACACTATTTGAGAGATTCTCCTTGATTGCATGATTCTGATGGCCAGGGCACTTGCATTTCAGAGTCCCATGGGACTATAACAACCAAAGAGACAATTTTTGACAGGCTACCATTCCCAGGGCATTGCACAGACAACAGACTGAAACACACTCCGACCTTTCCATGAAAGAAGTCTAGTTGCTACTTCTGGAGCTTCAGTCTTAGGGCAGGCTTCATGGTTGGCACACACCTAAAATCTATGGAAGTGCTTTCAGGGTACATAGGGTGGTGAACAGCATCTTTGCACATTTCCTCTGCCTCACTATTGCACTATAGTTCCCTGGTATTTCACAGAGATTAAAGCTTCTGTACCCAATTGGAGCTCTAATTTTTGTGATTGCTGCCCATGGGACACCTTTGGATCACCTGGCTCTGGGGACCAGTGGGGCTTAGCATGTGGTCCTACAGAACAGTATATATTTGCATTCTTTAAAAGATTTTGTTTGAGAGTCTGACCTCCAATCAGCCTGAATCTTCGTGGGACATTGTCTGGTGTTGGCACACCTTCAACTACTGAAATCTAATAAAAATAAAATCATCTTCTTAGACAATCACAAAAGTTTACAGACAATCAAAAGCTAGAGCAAGATTAAACAGTAAGGCCTACATAAGGAAAGCCCTTCAAGACTGGGAGAAGTGGCTCTTTCATTTACTATACAGAAACAAACAGAGGATCAATATAAATGAAAATAAAAGTGACAGTCCCTCAGTCATGTCCGACTCTTTGCGACTCCAAGGACTATACAGTCCATGGAATTCTCCAGGCCAGAATACTGGAGCGAGTAGCCTTTCCCTTCTTCAGGGGATCCTCCCAACCCAGGGGTGAAACCCAGGTCTCCTGCATGGCAGGCAGATTCTTTACCTGCTGAGCCACAAGGGAAGCCCAATATAAATGAGGCAACAGAGATATGCATTTCAAACAAAGAACAAGATAAACCCTCAAAAAATTAACCCAACAGGGATAAACAATTTTTCTCATAAAGAATTAAAAGTAATGATCATAAAGATGCTAAATAAACTTGAGAGAAGAATAGGTGAACAAAGTGAGAACATCAAAGAAAATATAAGGATGTCACAGAACTTAAAGAGTACAATATCTGAACTGAAAAATACAAAAAGTGAAAGTGAAGTCGCTCAGTCGTGTCCGACTCTTTGCGACCCCATGGACTGTAGCCTACCAGGCTCCTCTCTCCATGGGATTCTCCAGGCAAGAGTACTGGAGTGGGATGTCATTTTCCTTCTCCAGGGGATCTTCCCGACCCAGGGATCGAACCCGGGTATCCCACATTCCAGGCAGATGCTTTAACCTCTGGTTCAACAACAGAAATGAAAAATAAAATCAAAACCTTGAGACTGCCAAAAATACAACTTATCAAAATTTATGATGCAGCAAAAGCCGTTCTAAGATGGAAGCGCATAATGATACATGCCTCAAGAAACAAGCAAATAAAAATCTCAAATAAACAACTTCTACAGGCCAAGGAACTAGAAAAATAAAACAAAACAAAGCCGCAAATTTGTAGGAGGAAGGAAATAATGAAGATCAGAGTAGATATAGGTAAAATAGAATATAAAAAGATAATAGAAAAAAAACAATGGAACTAAATGCTGATTCTTTGAAAAAAATAAAATTGACAAAATTTAACTAGATTCATCAAGAATAAAACAGAAATCTCAAATAAAATCAGAAATGAAAAAAGAGATATTATAACAGCCACAGAAATATAAAGGATCATAAGAAAACACTATGAGCAATTATATGCCAACAAATTGGAAAATCTTATAGAAATGTATAAATTCCTAGAAACAACCAACCTTCCAGATTAAATCATGGAAAATGGAATATTTGAACAGATTGATTACTAGTTATTAAGCTAAATCACTTCCCAGGTGGTGCTAATGGTAAAGAACCCACCTGCCAATGCAGGAGACATAAGAGAACCAGGTTGGATCCCTGGGTTGGGAAGATCCCCTGGAGGAGGGCATGGAACGCACTCCAGTATTCTTGCCTGGAGGATCTCATGAACAGAGGAGCCTGGTGAGCTACAGTCCTTGGGGTCGAAAAGAGTTGGACACAAACTCTGAAGCGACTTAGGACAGCACAGCAAATTAAATCAGTAATTAAAAAGCCTCCCTACAAACAGAAGTCCAAGACCAAACAGCTTCACTGATGAATTCTACCCAACATTTAAAGATGACTTAGTACTTGTCCTTTTCAAACATTTCCATATAGAACAAGATTGAACACTTTCAAACTTATTTCACAAAGCCAGCATTACTCTGATATGAACCTGGTCAAAGATACCACAGGCTTCCCAGATAGTTCAGTTGATAAAGAATCCACCTGTAATGCAAGAGTTCAGCTCAGTTCAGTTCAGTTGCTCAGTTATGTCCTACTCTTTGTGACCCCATGGACTGCAGCACACCAGGCCTTCCTGTCTATCACCAACTCCCGGAGCTTACTCAAACTCACGTCCATTGAGTCAGTGATGCCATTCAACCATTCTCTGTTGTCCCCTTCTCCTCCCTTCTTCAATCTTCAATCCCAACCCAGGGATCCAACCCAGTTCTCTTAATGTCTCCTGCATTGGCAAGTGGGTTCTTTACCATTAGCACCACCTGGGAAGTGATTTACTTGATAACTAGTAATCAATCTGTTCAGATATTCCATTTTTCATGATTTAATCTGGAAGGTTGGTTGTTTCTATGAATTTATACATTCCTATAAGGTTTTCCAATTTGTTGGCATCAGTGTCTTTTCCAATGAGTTGGTTCTTTGCATCAGGGGGCCAAAGTATTGGAGTTTCAGCTTCAGCATCAGTCCTTCCAATGAACACTCCAGACTGATCTCCTTTAGAATGGACTGGTTGGATCTCCTTGCAGTCCAAGGAACTCTCAAGAGTCTTCTACAACACCACAGTTCAAAAAGCACTCAGCTTTCTCTATAGACCAACTCTCACATCCATACATGACTACTGGAAAAACCATAGCTTTGACTAGACAGACCTTTGTTGGCAATGTCTCTGCTTTTTAATATGTTGTCTGATTGGTCCTAGATTTTCTTCCAAGGAGCAAGCAGTTTTTAATTTCATGACTGCAGTCATCATCTGCAGTGATTTTGGAGCCCAAGAAAATAAAGTCTATCACTGTTTCTATTGTTTCCCCATCTATTTGCCATGAAGTGATGGGACCAGATGCCATGATCTTCGTTTTCTGAATGTTGAGTTATAAGCCAAATTTTTCACTCTCCTCTTTCACTTTCATCAAAAGGCTCTTCATTTATTTTTCACTTTCTGCGATAAGGTTGGCATCATCTGCATATCTGAGATTATTGATATTTCTCACAGCAGTATTGATTCCAGCTTGTGCTTCATCCAGCCTGGCATTTCACATGATGTACTCTGCATATAAGTTAAATAAGCAGGGTGACAATATACAGCCTTGATGTACTCCTTTCCCTATTTGGAACCAGTCTGTTGTTCCATGTCCAATTTTAACTGTTGCTTATTGACCTGCATACAGATTTATCAGGAGGCAGGTAAGGTGGTCAGTTATTCCCATCTCTTGAAGAATTTTTCACAGTTTTAATAATATTTGATTGGAACATTAACTAAATTTCATGAGATTTTATGAAAAGTATCAACACACTATTATATTTGTTCATAGTATTCTCTTTTTAAATATAATTTTGGCACTTTTAATATTGTAAACTTTTAGGTACTCAAATTCATCGCTTCCATGCTTTAGGATTTCTCAAGCCTTTAAAACTATTTATCAATATATTTTAAATGTTCATTTCATTTATAATCCATGAAACTTATTTTGATAAATAATAAAAAGTAAAGTTATAATTTGTTTTTAAGAATGGATGTCCTAGCTTTTTCATGCATTTTTGTAAAAAACTGTGTAGTGAAGACACATGGAAATAAACACTCAATAAGCAGTAGTTGAGAATAATAGTAGCATCCAATGTTAAGAAATATTATCCAAAACTTGGGAATAAAGCAAAGGAAAGAATGCATGTTCTTTCAATGTCAAGATAATGCACTTAATAACAGGCCTACCCATGGAGTATTTAATTCACAAGGGGACTGTAACTTTCTTAGATACATTATTTACTATTAAGCAGGACTTAGGTTCTGAAATTACACGTTAATTTATAAATACCTTAGGGTGGTGAACTAATTGACTTTTATCCTAAAAGATTCATATAATTATCATGAAAGGTTATCATTTTACTACCATCTAGGACTTTAGCAATTTTGCATATAATCTCACAATTTTATTCCAGTATCTTTCCTTCAAACCATAGTATATAATCAGTTCCTTAAATAGTATTTAAACAGGTTTTATATCTCACTTGTTCCTTCATTACAGATATAAATAGGCAAGTACATCTTTGACATATATTCCTCTAGATATATGTGACAGTCTTGACTATATAACATTTATGACTTTTTACAAATTAGCTTTTATGTGTCTATATAAAAAAATCTCTAAACCCAAGTATTTTAACAAAATTTATTCTTTACTTTTATTCTTTTTTTCTATTTAGTTTATGATTCTCATTGTTAGTACTTATCTTTTAAATTCTGCTTTGCTAATTGTATTGTCTTTAAATATATCTTCTCATGTGATTTGAAATATTTTCGAACATATTTCAAACTTAAATTTATCTAATTTTAAACTTCATAAATAAATGTAAGCTCAGTATATTATCATAATTTTAAAATGCTCTTCCCTGCCAATTGGTCCATCCCCACCTCACTCCACTTAATCTCTTGTAATGTAGTCTGGGATTTTAGACCCAGACTTTCAAGATTGCATTATTATTTTCATGTATATGGTTTCATTCAAGAATAATTCTCCATTACCATTTGGTCACCACAATTAAAAAAATGTTAATTAAAAATACTAGGCTAGGAACTATGTAGGACACAAAATATATTATTTGATCATTAAATTACCTTCTGAGATTGGTTCCATTAATATCTCAGTTTATGAAAAAGTAACGTGAGGCTTAGAGAAAGTAAGTGCCCAAGGTCATAAACTTCTAACTGGTCCCATAAAGTGAATCTCAATTTTTCTTCCCAGAACATGTGCTCCAAACCAATGTGTAAATTTAGTTTTCAGTTTAACTGCTTCAACTATGTGTCTACTTTTTCAATGCTCATAATCAGACATTATCTTCATATTCCCCAAATTTTAGTTTTGAATTTTTTTTTCATCATTCAGTTAGCTGAAATATATCATCAAGATTATTTTTTGAAAAGGATTTTTTCCCTTTAAATTTCCTAAATTTTAAAATTCTTAGAATATTTTTAAAGATACTATTTATAAAAGTCTCTATTTCTATTTTCTCCTAGTTTAATGGCATTTCAATGGTATAAAAATTATACATCATATTTTAACCCTTTAAATTCAGTAACCACCTCTCATGTCATGTTGTAGACAGAAATATAAGATAGCAATTTTTGAGTATTTTCTGTTTTATATTTTAACTAAATACTAATGAGTAAGTTAAAGAAATAAAATTAATATCTGGTAATTACATTTCTCAAACTATATCTAGAATATGCATCTCTTTTTACCTATTTTGTATATTATACAGTTAATCCTTATGCCATGAATAATTGTCTTTTTATAGCTGTGAAAAGTTTTCTTCAAGTATGCCTTTGATTACTGGTTCTGTTCCATTTGTTTTACAATGTTTCCTATAAGTTGTCCTTTAACTTCCCACTCATTCAAATACAACTTACATGTTTTAATTCTTTGCCATTTTTGTTTGACTACCAAACAAATTCTCCAATGCATCTTAATTTCCATTGATAAGGTATTTTTCCATTGGACCTGAGCTGTTTGCTTGCTTTTTCTTGTTTGTATGCTTGTTCAGTTCAGTTCAGTCGCTCAGTGGTGTCCGACTCTTTGAGACCTCATGAAACGCAACACGTCAGGCCTCCCTGTCCATCACCAACTCCCAGAGTTTACCCAAACTCACATCCATTGAGTCAGAGATGCCATCCAACCATCTCATCCTCCATCATCCCCTTCCCCTCCTGCCCTCAATCTTTCCCAGCATCAGGGTCTTTTCAAATGAGTCAGCTCTTTAAATCAGGTGGCCAAAATACTGGAGTTCAGCTTCAACATCGGTACTTCAAATGAACACCCAGGAATGATCTTTAGGATGGACTGGTTGGATCTCCTTGCAGTCCAAGGGACCCTCAAAAGTCTTCTCCAACTGCTGCTGCTAAGTCACTTCAGTCATGTCCGACTCTGTGCGACCCCATAGACGGCAGCCTACCAGGTTCCCCCGTCCCTGGGATTCTCCAGGCAAGAACACTGGAGTGGGTTGCCATTTCCTTCTCCAGTGCATGAAAGTGAAAAGTGAAAGTGAAGTTGCCAGTCGTGTCTGACTCTTTGCGACCCCATGGACTGCAGCCTACCAGGCTCCTCTGCCCATGGGATTTTCCAGGCAAGAGTACTGGAGTGGGGTGCCATTGCCTTCTCCCGTCTTCTCCAACACCACAGTTCAAAAGCATCAATTCTTTGGTGCTCAGCTTTCTTTATAGTCCAACTCTCACATCCATACATGACTACTGGAAAAACCATAGCCTTGACTAGATGGACTTTGTTGGCAAAGTAATGTCTCTGTTTTTTAATATGCTGTCTAGGTTGGATATAACTTTCCTTCCAAGGAGTAAGTGTCTTTGAATTTCATGGCTGCAGTCACCATCTACAGTGATTTTGAAGCCCCCCCACCCCAAAATAAAGTCTGTCACTGTTTCCACTGTTTCCCCATCTATTTCCCATGAAGTAACAGGACCGGATGCCGTGATCTAATTTCTGAATGTTGAGCTTTAAGCCAACTTTTTCACTCTCCTTTTTCACTTTCATCAAAGGCTCTTTAGTACCTCTTCACTTTCTGCCATAAGGGTAGTGTCATCTGCATATCTCAGGTTATTGATATTCTCCCAGCAATCTTGATTCCAGCTTGTGCTTCATCCAGCCCAGCATTTCTCATGATGTACTCTGCATATAATTAAACAAGCAGGGTGACAATATACAGCCTTGACGTACTCCTTTTCCTATTTGGAACCAGTCTGTTGTTCCATGTTCGGTTCTAACCATTGCTTCCTGACATGTATACAGATTTCTCAAGAGGCAAATCAGGTGGTCTGGTAATCTCTTTCAGAATTTTCCACAGTTTATTGTGATCCACACAGTCAAAGGCTTTGGCATAGTCTATAAAGCAGAAATAGATGTTTTTCTGGAACTCTCTTGCTTTCTTGATGATCCAACGGATGTTGGCAATTTGATCTCTGGTTCCTCTGCCTTTTCTAAAACCAGCTTGAACATCTGGAAGTTCATGGTTCATGTACTGTTGAAGCCTGGCTTGGAGAATTTTGAGCATTACTTTACTAGCGTGTGAGATGAGTGCAATTGTACATTAGTTTGAGCACTCTTTGGCTTTGCCTTTCTTTGGGACTGGAATGAACACTGATTTTTTTCCAGTCCTGTGGCCACTGCTGAGTTTTCCAAATTTGCTGGAATATTGAGAGCAGCACTTTCACAGCATCATATTTTAGGATTTGAAATAGCTCAACTGGAATTCCATCACCTCCACTAGCTTTGTTTGTAGTGATGCTTCCTAAGGCCTGCTTGACTTCACATTCCAGGATGTCTGGTTCTAGGTCAGTGATCACACCATCATGATTATCTGGGTCATGATCTTTTTTGTACAGTTATTCTGTGTATTCTTGCAACATCCTCTTAACACCTTCTGCTTCTGTTAGGTCCATACCATTTCTGTCCTTTATTGAGCCCACCTTCGCATGAAATATTCCCTTGGTATCTCTAATTTTCTTGAAGAGATCTCTAGTCTTTCCCATTCTGTTGTTTTTCTCTATTTCTTTGTATTGATCGCTGAGGAAGGTTTTCTTATCTCTCCTTGCTATTCTTTGGAATTCAGCATTCAAATGGGTATATCTTTCCTTTTCTACTTTGCTTTTCACTTCTCTTCTTTTCACAGTTATTTGTAAGTCCTCCTCAGACAGCCATTTTGCTTTTTTGCATTTCTTTTTCTTGGTTATGGTCTTGATCCCTGTCTCCTGTACAATGTCATGAACCTCCATCCATAGTTCATTAGGCACTTTGTCTATCAGATCTAGTCCCTTAAATATATTTCTCACTTCAACTGTATAATCATAAGGGGTTTGATTTAGGTCACACATGAATGGTCTAGTGGTTTTCCCACTCTCTTCAGTTTCAGTCTGAATTTGGCAATAAGGTATTCATGATCTGAGCCACAGTCAGCTCCGGGTCTTGTTTTTGCTGACTGTATACAGCTTCTCCATCTTTGGCTGCAAAGAATATAATCCGATTTCGGTGTTGACCATCTGCTGATGTCCATGTGTAGAATCTTCTCTTGTGTTGTTGGAAGAGGGTGTTTGCTATGACCAGTGTGTTCTCTTGGCAAAACTCTATTAGCCTTTGCCCTGCTTCACTCTGTACTCCCAGGCCAAATTTGCCTGTTATTCCAGGTGTTTCTTGACTTCCTACTTTTGCGTCCCAGTCCCCTATAATGAAAAGGACATCTTTTTTTGGGTGTTAGTTCTAAAAGGTCTTGTAGGTCTTCATAGAACCATTCAACTTCAGTTTCTTCAGCGTTACTGGTCAGGGAATAGACTTGGATTACCATAATATTGAATGGTTTGCCTTGGAAATGAAACAGAGATTATTTTGTCATTTTTGAGACTGCATCCAAATACTGCATTTCAGACTCTTTTGTTGACTATGATGGCTACTCCATTTCTTCTAAGGGATTCTTGCCCACAGTAATAGATATAATGGTCATCTGAGTTAAATTCACCCAGTCCAGTCCATCTTAGTTCGCTGATTCCTAGAATGTCAATGTTCACTCTTTCCACTTCCAATTTGCCTTGTAATATTATGTGCTTGTAATATTATTTTTGTTTCTGGTATAAAGACAGAACCAGAATACTTTTCTAAAATTATAGGCACTGTGGATTTTTTTTTGTCCCATTTTGTAGATGAAGGCTGAATCAATAATTTGAAGGAAGCAGACTCTGGTTCAAAAATAAGCAAGCAAATAAGAGCAAATAGTATGACTTTAATAGGCAAATGGTATAGGCTTATATGAAGAGCAGGTAATGATGTGCATTTAATGATTACAGACTACAACAAAAAGTAGTATTTTAAAAATTAGAATGATACTGAGAGTATCACTGATACATCATGATACATGTAGAATGTTTTTATGAATCAGACTCAACAAGTAAATTTTTTATTTCATATACCATGCCTATTTCTACATAACTGTGTTCAAATATTGATGATAATAATAATGGATGAAAGAAGGAGAGGAGGCCAAAGAAGGTATACACACACACACACACACAGACATATGTAGCCATATGTATGTGGTTGTGGTTTAGTTGCTAAGTCATGTCCAACTCACATGACCCCATAGACTGTAACTGGAGTGGGTTGCCATTTCCTTCTCCAGGGGGATCTTCCGAATCCAGGGATCAAAACTGCATCTCCCATGTCTCCTGCATAGCAGGTGGATTTTTAATCTGAACCAACAGATGTGTGTGTGTGTGTATATATATATATAGATATATATATATATATAAAAAAAACCAAATATATATATAGTTTGTAAAGCCCTGTAATAGGCACTTTACTTCCTTTTTATTTTGTTAAAGCTTTTGGTGTTAAGAACAAGAGTTGAAAAGCTGAAAACAGAAACATAAGATGTTATGAGTTTTATATTTTGTGATTACTTAGGAAGATGTTTTCTATTTTTCTGAATTATATACCTATTCCAATTCCCAGTCACAGAATTATTTGTTCAGACTTTTAATATGTACATGAATATCTAACATTTACATAAATATATAAAAATCTGTATACTTAAAGACTATATATTTCATTCCACCAGTTACATTCAGATGATTTGAAAATTTTTAAGTAAAATAGGTTTAAACTATTTTGAAGATTTCCTAAACAGTCTCATCTTTTTTTCATTTCTCTGTAAATGATAGTGAAAAATAATTTCACTCTAGCATTATCCTGCCAGAAATGGGTCCTTTTCAATAGAACAAAGGGCTTCCCAATGGAAAGAACTTCCAGAAACAAAGACCTCCCAGTCAAAGTAGACATTTAATTTGATTCTTAGCACAATATTAAGGGACTGTTTTTGTCCAGTTGCCCCCTGAATATCATTAACCAAGAACCTTCTTTACTTTTATGCCCTAGATGTTCTAAAATATTGTTTTCATAGCTAAGCACCTGGCCAGCTACCTGGCCCTAGGTAGCCCAGGGTACATTTAACTATCCAACTTATAGAAAAAAAAATTACAATATAAATGATATGAAATGGACCAATATAGAATAATTGACATAATAGTTGAGGAAAATGCTTCTAAAAGATATATTTTTGATAAAGTCTGAGAACTATAGTGATACACACCATAGAAATGAGTTAAGTCCAGTCCTTTGTAAACTTCCCTGGTGGCGCAGAAGTTGAAGCATCTGCCTGCAATGTGGGAGACCTGGGTTTGATCCCTGGGTTGGGAAGATCCCCTGGAGAAGGAAATGGCAACCCACTCCAGTATTCTTGCCTGGAGAATCTCATGGATGGAGGAGCTTTGTGGGCTACAGTCCACGGGTCGCAAAGAGTCGGACACGACTAAGAGACTTCACTTTCACTTTTGTAAACTTAAATCACTTTATGAATGTTGGAGAAACATTTTAATATTTAATTTACATTTTTCTTTTTGCATATGTCAGCAAGCAAAAATTATAATTTCTGATATCTTTTAAGTCTTTTATATATTCCAATTTCTTGGTATATTTTTCCTAATGTGTACCATTCACTGGAAGCCTGAAGTACTTGTATTAAAAAATATTGCTTGTAGATATGCAGATGACTTCAAATATTTCTGCACTTCACAGTGAATTGCTCATCTACCTAAGTGTTTAAAAGTGTCAGTGTGCTCAGCATTATCATATTTAATTGAATAGTTCAACAAGATAATGTGCCAGGGCACACACCATCCCGTAAAATCATTCAATGCATTAGGTTAACAATAAATAAAGCAACACTTAAATGCAATACAAGGGACTTAGAGGAAATCATACATACAGAAAAGAGAAAGAGAGACAAATAAAAGAAAGGGAGACAGGAAAGAGAAGGACTTTTAAGAAGAAAAGGGAAAGGAGATGGATGTCTCAGAAGAGATTTCTAAAGTCTGATAATATTGATTCTTAAACCTCATTTTCTTGAATGACACTAAGAGAAAATATAACTTATGAGAAGTAAAGAGAGTTTGTTTGAATATTATGATTATGTGCATGGCAAATGAGTACTATTTCTGGTCCTTCAAGATTGGTGGTAGACAAAATTTTCTGTAAAGGATCAAATAATAACAATAATACGGCTTTGGGGGTAATATGAAAAGAGTCATAGATAATGTATAAACAAATGAGTGTCTCTGTGTTCCAGTAAAACTTTACATGCAAAACAGGTGTCTGGCCAGATTTGGTCCAAGGCCTTTTATCATTGACATCTGATCTAGATAGTAAAGTCAACTCACTCTTGGGTTTGGATGGTCTAAAATATCATGGAAAACAGAGTCATGCTTTTAATTTTAATAGGAGTTCAGTGACGTTTTTAGAAGTCATTCTTTTTTCTTTCATGGAGTGACCCAAAGCACATGTATTAGCTTTTTCTTAAATTGATGCTTCTTAGAGCACAACACGGAGAAGGCAATGGCACCCCAGTACTCTTGCCTGGAAAATCCCATGGACGGAGGGGCCTGGTGGGCTGTAGTCCATGGGGTCACTAGAAGTTGGACACGACTGAGCAACTTCCCTTTCACTTTTCACTTTCATGCATTGGAGAAGGAAATGGCAACCCACTCCAGTGTTCTTGCCTGGAGAATCCCAGGGACAGGGGAGCCTGGTGGGCTGCCGTCTATGGGGTTGCACAGAGTCGGACACGACTGAAGCGACTTAGCAGCAGCAGCAGCAGCAGAGCACAACAATATCAGAAATCCTTTTTATCACAAGACAATTGATTTAGGAAAAAAAGCCATTGAGAACAAAACCATTTAAGAGAGAGACCAAATTTTTATCTTAATTAAAAGGAGATCAGTGCCCTAATTGGGACCTTCCTTTGGAAAATGTGATTAAAAATCTAGATATAACTTCACTTGTTTTTAACAAAATAATCTTTTAAGTATAAACATGTGCTAATTCTCAGAACAAAAGAAAGGACTGTGTTAATGGAGAGGGAGGTATAACTCTTTGGGGTAAAATACATGGGGGTAAACACATGATTATGTGGTATGATATATTTGAGTCGCTCTCTTTATATTTCAAACTTTTAGGTCAAAAGTCATCATTCTTGCTAAAGGAATCACAAAGCATTCAAAACAAAAAGCCATTCAAAATAAATAATGGAGAAGGTATAAGAAAACAATCAACCACTTACTACTTAATAATTATAGTGTGCACCTTTATTTCAGGTTTTCCACATACTCTGTTTTAGCCTGAAATCAAATTTTATTAATTGCAACAGTAAAATGCTAGATCAAGTATGCATTTATTTAAAAAATCTTTGCAAACATTAGGTAGAAATCACTTGATTGTTATTACTACATAAATTGTGGGAATGGTCATTTGAAACAATTTTATTGCTGGATTATCTTCATTTGGAAGATATTATAAAGTACTTGGAAAATAAATGAGATGATGTTCCTATAGTTCAGTTTAGAAACTCATACTTGTGTGTAATGAAATGAACCATGATTAACCTTATTAATATAATTAACTAGGAACTTTAATATAATCCACAGTTTTCTCAGAAGAATTAGTTTACCTCAGTTTAAAAATGGACCCTTTTTTTAGATCAAGTAGCAAGCATATAATATTTCTTAGTGGCCTTGTTTAATGGCACAACTGTTATGAAACAGTAGGGTAATTATAATAGTAGAAAACATGAGTTAAAAGTATGGTATAGATATGAAATATAGCACTTATAGCTTTTGTTTAATTCTTGGACTTATAATGTAACCCATATTATTTGAAAAATTTAAGATCACATAATACAACGTATGCTCTGTTTTCCTTACATGTGTTTTTCTATATTTTTCTTCTTAGTCCATGCAATACCACATAAATTTTGACTGGTTCTACAGACCAAGAAACTACTTGCTGTCACAATGAATAGTCTGCTACCAAAGTTACAGAATTCATTTAGATATTAAATAAATCCTCCCTCAGTGAATTGGAAATTCAATTTTAGGGAAAGGAACAGGTTTCATGACCCTTTCTGTGATTACAGCTTACATATAAATGTATCTACATCATAAATGACTATCATTTTCCTAAACAAGTGGCTAGACTGGGCCACTTATTGCCCAGTTACTTAAGTTAAACTAGTACCATGTAAGCATTCTCATAAAATATATAAATGGAATGAAATCTCTAATTTAAAATATAAATAAAATCAGTGGAACTTCATGCTTTTTAATATGTATGAACCACATGACTATGATTCAGCTTGAACAAGAACTTACAAATATAAATGTATAGCTTGCAGGAAGTACCTAAAATTACACAAGTAGTCTTGTAGAGGCATTAAAATAACATACCACACTGTGCTAGTGAAGAGCTTTCTGAAAATGTCAATAAAATGTGATATATAAAAGAAGGAAAACATAGCTAATCACCATCACTGTCAGAAAGTTAAATGAGTTGGCTTATGAAAAACTATATACACATACTATATGTATTATATATCTTCCCTGGTGACTTAGATGGTAAAGAATAGGCCTGCAACACAGGAGATCCAGGTTTGATCCCTGGGTGGAAAAGATCCCCTGGAGAAGGAAATGACAACCCACTCCATTATTCTTGCCTAGAGAATTCCATGGATAGAGGAGCCTGGTGGGCTACAGTCCATGGAGTCACAAAGAGTCAGACATAACTGAGCAACTAACACATACACACATGTTTTATTTATACACATATTACTACTGGGGTACCATTAAGACATACCATTACTTTGCTAGTTAGGAGAGAACTCAAGATAACCTTAGATTAGCACATTCCTATGTAAATTAGTGGAGGTGATGGAATTCCAGTTGAGCTATTTCAAATCCTAAAAGGTGATGCTGTGAAAGTGATGCACTCAATATACCAGCAAATTTGGAAAACTCAGCAGTGGCCACAGGACTGGAAAAGGTCAGTTTTCATTACAAGCCCAAAGAAAGACAATGCCAAAGAATGCTCAAACTACCGCACAATTGCACTCATCTCACATGCTAGTAAAGTAATGCTCAATTCTCCAAGTCAGGCTTCAGCAATACGTGAACTTTGAACTTCCAGATGTTAAGCTGGTTTTAGAAAAGACAGAGGAACCAGAGATCAAATTGCCAACATTTGGATCATCAAAAAACCAAGAGAGTTCCAGAAAAACATCTATTTCTGCTTTGTTGACTATGCCAAAGCCTTTGACTGTGTGGATCACAATAAACTGTGGAAAATTCTGAAAGAGATGGGAATACCAGACGACCTGACCTGCCTCTTGAGAAGCCTATATGCAGGTCAGGAAGCAACAGTTAGAACTGGACCTGGAACAACAGACTGGTTCCAAATAGGAAAAGGAGTACACCAAGGCTGTATATTGTCACCCTGCTTATTTAACTTATATGCTGAGTACATCAGGAGAAGTGCTGGACTGGAGGAAGCACAAGCTGGAATCAAGATTGCCAGGAGAAATATCAATCACCTCAGATAAGCAGATGACACCACCCTTATGGCAGAAAGTGAAGAGGAACTAAAGAGCCTCTTGATGAAAATGAAAGAGGAGAGTGAAAAAGTTGGTTTAAAGCTCAACATTAGAAAACTAATGGCATCCAGTCCCATCACTTCATGGCAAATAGATGGGGAAACAGTGGAAACTGGCTGCCTTTATTTTTCTAGGCTCCAAAATCACTGCAGATGGTGACTGCAGTCATGAAATTAAAAGATGCTTACTCCTTGGAAGGAAAGTTATGACCAACCTAGACAGCATATTAAAAAGCAGAGACATTACTTTGCCAACAAAGGTCCGTCTAGTCAAGGCTATGGTTTTTCCAGTAGTTATGTATGGATGTGAGAGTTGGACTATAAAGAAAGCTGAGTGCAGAAGAATTGATGCTTTTGAACTGTGGTGTTGGAGAAGACTCTTTGAGAGTCCCTTGGACTGCAAGGAGATGCAACCAGTCCATCCTAAAGGAGATCAGTCCTGGGTGTTCATTGGAAGGACTGATGTTGAAGCTGAGTCTCCAATACTTCAGCCACCTGATTCGAAGAGCTGACTCATTTGAAAAGATCCTGATGCTGGGAAAGATTGAAGGCAGGAGGAGAAGGCGATGACAGAGGATGAGATGGTTGGATGGCATCACCGACTCAATGGACATGAGTTTGGGTTAACTTCAGGAGTTGGTGATAGACAGGGAGGCCTGGAGTGCTGTAGTTCATGGGGTTGCAAAGAGTTGGACACGACTGAGCAACTGAACTGAAGTAAAATTTGAGAAGAATGAATTTTAAAATATCCTTTTACATTGAACATGGCCTTGTTAAGTGGTGGCTCAGACAGGAAAGAATCTGCCTACAATCCAGGAGACCTGGGTTCGATCCCTATGTCAGGCAGATCCCATGGAGAAGGGAATGGCTACACACTCCAGTATTATTGCTTGTGGAATCCCATCGACAGGGGAACATGGCAGGCTATTGTCCCTGGGGTCGCAAAGATTTGGACACAGCTGAGCAACTAATACTTTCACTTCAAATTTCACTGCTATCTGAGAATAGTTTTAGAGCATGTGAGAGAAACTGGATCCAACCTAATAGTTGAACTAATGCTTCTAGGGGGAAAAAAAAATTATTTGGCATTCTAGAGGTATTTCAGCAAACCAAATAGTTAGCAACCAACATCTATCTAGAAGACATCAAATCTGGCTTTCCTCTGCATGTGTCTATCCTAAGGATACAGCTTTTATTCTCTAACACACAACTTTTGTGAAAAAACAAACCTATCATCATTGCAAGTTCAGTAGTATATACCAAGAATCTTTCTAGATTTAGTTCCCTCCTGTTACAGAAAGTCATTCAGTCGTGTCTGACTCTTTGCAACCCCATGGACTATATATAGCTTATCAGTCTCTTCTGTCCATGTAATTCTCCAGGCCAGAATACTGGAGTGGGTAGACTTTCCCTTCTCCAGGGGATCTTCCCAACCCAGGGATTAAACACAGGTCTCCTGCATCGCAGGCGGATTCTTTATCATTATGGAAAAACAAAACTGGATTATTTAACATTTTTAATGCACTGCAAGTTGTGTATAAGAATATTTACTCTGTTAAAATAAATGGTTATTCTAAATGTTGGAATTTTATAGTTCATTGATTATAGATGTCTATAATCCTGCTATCACAGCCTCTACTATTGTATAAACATCACTTTTCTTAACTTCTACACTGCAATCTCAAAAATTACCAAGGGAAAAAAATAGCTAGAAGTTCATAGTGTATTCTGAAAAAAAGAAGTGAAAAAAGTAGGACAATGTAATAGTAAATTATGATTGTAAACCATTTACACTGTAAACTGTTTTGAAATATAAGCTTTGTGAGGGTAGGAATATGTCCTTTAAATGACAGTATACATTTGTATTTACATGAAACAAAAAGTATAGTAATTTTAATATATTGCTTTCTTTATATATATGAAATATTAGTAGTTCCATGTTTCTATCTGCTTATTATTATGAATTTTGGTTTTAGAACCAATATATCTCTGCATCAAATAAGCACAGATGACACTTCAGTCTGTTTCCCATTCCCATGGGCCTTATGATGGCTTTCTGCATGCCACATAACGGTCTCTCTGACATTCAGGCTTGGATGTCATCCAACTTTTTAAAGCCAAATATAGATAAGGCTAAATTATTACTCATAGGATCTCCTCAACATCAATCTTTATATTTCTTTTTAGTTCTTGCCTCTGACATCTAGAATATCCTCCTCAATGTCTCAGAGCTCATAACACTGAACTGATTTTAGATTCTGAGCTTTGTTTTTGATGTCCATATTAATCAGGTGGCAAAGTCATCTTATTATCATCCTAGGAGCCTTTCTAGGATATATCTTACTGAGTCTCTCAGGGACTGAAAAACCTTGGATTTGCCTGTTATTTCTTGTTAGGATTACTACAATTCATTATATTCTGGCCTACCTGTCACCTCTACTCTTAGCTACTTACAACTAGTGCAGACTCTAGTAACGTGTAAAGGCCTACAAAACTGAGAATATCTAATCATATTACTTCAGCAAAAAGAAGTTTCTGCTTGCCTCTAAGAAAGCTGTGGGTTGTGTTTAAGCCTTTATTACATACAACTATGACAGCTCTCTGAACTATAGTTAAGTAACTTGTTTTTCACTAATTGCTATTTTTCTTTAGAAAAAAAGCCAAGCACTGAAAAGCATTTATTTCCAACAGCATGTTTACCTCACAGAAAGCATAGGCGTTATGATCCTGAAAGGGTGAATAATTAACATATCAAAACTGATTTTCATTTTTTGTGAACTTTGGAGGAGAGTTTATTATATAAAATAATCTTGATAAAAATCACATATTTTTTGTAATGCAAATAATCAGTCTTATGTTTACTTGTACTGTAAACTTGAATGTTACTAGCAATCCAATAGGTTTAATAAGGCAAGGAATACTTGCATTGAAGCTGTAAAAAGAATAACCAACTCTATTTCAGTCTGGATTCTGAACTGTGAATAAGTTCTTCAGGAAAGCTAGCAATGCAAGAGCAGGTTTATAGTCAGTCACAGAAACTGACCAAAATAAACAATAAAATACACCTGCCTTCTATTTCAGTTGTGATTAATTTGTATATTTACATTTCTTTATTCTGGGGCATGTATGGATGTGAGAGTTGGACTGTGAAGAAGGCTGAGTGCTGAAGAATTGATGCTTTTGAACTGTGGTGTTGGAGAAGACTCTTGAGAGTCCCTTGGACTGAAAGGAGATCCAACCAGTCCATTCTGAAGGAGATCAGCCCTGGGATTTCTTTGGAAGGAATGATGCTAAAGCTGAAACTCCAGTACTATGGCCACCTCATGTGAAGAGTTGACTCATTGGAAAAGACTCTGATGCTGGGAGGGATTGGGGGCAAGAGGAGAAGGGGACGCCAGAGGATGAGATGGCTGGATGGCATCACTGACTCGATGGACATGAGTCTGAGTGAACTCTGGGAGTTGGTGATGGACAGGGAGGCCTGGTGTGCTGCGATTCATGGGGTCTCAAAGAGTTGGACACAACTGAGCGACTGATCTGATCTGATTCTGGGGCATGTTTCATTTTCCTTCATCTATGTTATGCTGTTTCAGTGTAAAAAGAACATCATCAGAAATATCCTTCTAATGAGACCGAAGAATTTTCCTTGCTTATTTTCTATGTCAAACTGACTTGTGAGGTTCTTGAACATGGCACGATGAATCTTTCACCACATTGAATCCATAAAAGGTGTAAACAATGAGAAAGCAAAAGACATGCTACACTCTCTGTGTGCATACTCCTTACCTGTTCTCTATGTCTATCGGCCTATTGAAGGCATTTTCATAGTAGACTTCCAATTTTATATTAATATAAAAATAACATTACACAAAATTGTAACTGGTCTGTCAAAAACATTTGTCAGATAAATAAACCTCAAAAAAATGGCAATATCTCCTAGGATTTTTACTTTCCTCCTAGAATACTAAAGGACGGCAAAAAGCAAGTATATATCCTTACTAATATTCATGACAAATGGTGGGTAGTGAGGGACAATGTGGGGATAAGAAGAATCTAGAAACTAAAATTGTCCTTGAGATGAAAGATATTAAGCTCCTTTTGAAAATCAGTGATAGCGTATTATCTAAAAATACTGTTATTCACATTTTGGAGTTGACTAAGTATCAAGTAGGCAGCAGATTTTGGAAGACCAGTCCCTTAATAAAACCGAATTTTATCAAATTCAGTTCAGTTCAGTCGCTCAGTTGTGTCCTACTCTTTGCAACCACATGAATTGCAGCATGCCAGGACTTCCTGTCCATCACCAACCCCCGGAGTCCACTCAAACCCATGTCCATCGAGTCAATGATGCCATCCAACCATCTCATCCTCTGTTGTTCCCTTCTCATCCTGCCCTCAATCTTTCCCAACATCAGGTCTTTTCCAGTGAGTCAGTTCTTCGCATCAGGTGGCTGAAGTATTGGAGTCTCAGCTTCAACATCCGTCCTTCCAATGAACATTCAGGACTGACTTCCTTTGGGATGGACTGGTTGGATCTCCTTGCAGTCCAAGGGACTCACAAGAGTCTTCTCCAACACCACAGTTCAAAAGCATCAATTCTTCGGTGTTCAGCTTTCTTTATAGTCCAACTCTCACATCCATACATGACCACTGAAAAAACCATAGCCTTGACTAGACAGACCTTTGTTGGCAAAGTAATGCCTTTGCTTTTTAATATGCTGTTTAGGTTGGTCATAACTTTCCTTCCAAGGGGTAAGCTTAATTTCATGGCTGCAATCACCATCTGCAGTGATTTTGGAGCCCAGAAAAATTAAGTCAGCCACTATTTCCACTGTTCCCTCATCTATTTGCCATGAAGTGGTGAGACCGGAGGCCATGATCTTAATTTTCTGAATATTGAGCTTTAAGCCAACTTTTCATTCTCTTCTTTCACTTTCATCAAGAGGCTCTTTAGTTCCTCTTCACTTTCTGCCATAAAGGTGAGGTCATCTCCATATCTGAGGTTATTGGTATTTCTCTTGGCAATCTTGATTCCAGCTTATGGTTCCTCCAGCCCAGAGTTTCTCATAATGCACTCTGCATATAAGTTAAATAAGCAGGGTGACAAGATACAAGGTACAATATACAAGATACAAGACAATTCTATCAAGATAAAGGTAAAAGTCCTCTGTATGAGTAATAATCAGCAGTGTCTTAAAGTAATGGAAATTTTATCCTTTGTAGCCTTAAATCCAGGATCATCTTCTCTTTTTATGAATAGCTTCCTTCTTCAGTTAATTCCTTTTCCATATCCAGAAAAGTAATAGTTGCAACAGTAAAATCATAGGAAGCAACTTCCTTTATCAGGTATTCAGACGAATCTCAGGGTACTCCAGTATGTGTCAGCAAGGACAATATACTGATCACTAAGATAGAAGAGGCAGAGGAAATGAAGTTAAATGAGGGGAGGCTTCAAAAATAAAGGAGAGGCCAAATGTTGCTCTATGCTAAAGAAAGGAAGAGGTAAGAACTGTCCATTAGACTTGGCTAGTAGATCATGGAGATCCCTGATATCACCAGTTATAGTGTCATGGTAGCAATGGAAATCAGAAGTGGGGGTGGTGGTAGATAATGAATTGTGGATGAGAAAGTGGAGATGGCAGACTGAGTTTATTCCTCACATTGTAGCTCTAATATTTCAGAGAAGATACATGTAAATGAAACTACCTACTAAATAGAAAGGCCACATTACTTTAAATAATGACATAAATTAGAGGGTACTTATTTTACACATCTACGCTACCCAGTCCTGCATAGTACTCTAGGTTGATTTTTAAGGATAAAAAAACTGCAAGAGTGCAAAAAGAAAAATTTATTTGATGTATTTTTCAGATATTAGTAGTTCTTCATTCTGCTGACAGTTTATGAATGAGTAAACAAATAAAAAGTGCCTATAACTATTTATGTGAAAAATATTTGCAAAAGAAAGAAGAAAATATAGTGTCATATTTATGATGAAAAATACATTGCCTGATAATATGAAATTTTAGATGATAAGCACTGGGCACTTGGAGAAATAAAAATATGGACTCCATATTTTAAGAAGATGAAAGAAAAGAAAACAGAGAAAGCTAAGGAAACATTTTAAGGTGAGAAATGTCATAAAAATGTTAAAATTATTATAAATAGTCAAATGAAGAATCAACCAAGTTGAAAAGTGAAACTTAGGTGTGGAGAATAAGCTTGAGAAAACCACAAGCAAATATAAATTGTCAAATCAATCACAGAGGAAAGTATACCATTACAATTAAATCCAACAAATATTGAATTTGGATTTCAGAAGAAAAGGATGAAGTAGAAAATATGTTCAACTACATAACAACAAGTGCAAGGCTGTTTGTAAGTATGGAGTCTTCTAATTATGCAACAAAAATGCTTTGACCTAAGGTTCTTTCCACAAATTTGCTTGCAGCTTCAAGTGAAAAGAGAATACTAAAATGCGGCTGGACACACTTAGGTAGCAAGAACTGGCTATAGTTTTATAGCTCTAGAAAGGGTATTTGAAAGGCAAGTGATTTCTCCCTCTTGTTCAGTTTTTGTTTTTGTTTTTTAATGGAAGGTTAGAATTAACCAGAATTTAAAATTTAAATATAATTAATCCAGTGTCTACTTTGTCCTATTCCATCTTTATTGTTGGATTATTATTTACTTTTGCTAATATCTAAATCTAAGATGATGTGATGTAAGTGCTAACAGCTTTTAGTTACTGATATTATGGAGGAAGTAAATAGTAGACCTATGCATTTGGATAGTAACTGAAGGGACAACCACATTTAACCTTCAAAGAAGTACTGCAATTGTCTTTCACCACTAATAATGGCTGATGGAGAAAAAAAAAGCAAAAACAAATATAGTAACACAAATTTCTCCTCTTTTTAAAAGGCAAATAATGCTAATAAATCATAAAAGTCTGTTTTAAATGAAAAATATTAGAAAATATGAATCATCAAAACTGACTGAAAAAAAGCTAAACCAATAAGGAAGGAAAACATTAAGAAAATTGTCAACCATATTCCAGAAATTTTTTGGCAAATATTGTTATAACTCTTCTGAATCTAAACAAGAAAACTTTCCAGTTACTTGTAAAGTATATATGCTTGTAACAGTAAAGCCTTATAAAATATTATGGATAGAGATATACAAAGTTCTGTTTTTAAAGAGGCAGTAATATAAACTTTCCAAATTGGAAATTCCAATTAAAACTTCAATAGATTTTTTGGAAGGAAACTTGAAAAAAAAGTGTTTCTAAAGAAACTAGATAAGTAAAGACTGAAAAAAAAATGATTTTACGTATTGTGAATTAAAATATACTTTGGCCCTCTGTACCTGTGGGTTCCAACTGCTGATCAAAATAGTCGAATAAACAAATTCCAGCAAGTTCCAAAAAGCAAAACTTGAATTTGCCATACACTGGCAACTATTTACAAAGGATTTACATGGTATTTACAACTATTTACATAGCATTTACATTGTACTAGGGTATTATAAGTAATCCAGAGATGATTTACAGTATAAGGGGAGATATGTGTAAGCTATATGCAAATACTATATAATGTTATATAAAGGAGTGAGCATCTGCAAATTTTGGCATCCAGGGAGATCCTAGAACCAATTCTTCACAGATACTCAAGGAACACTGTACATAAAAATAATAATTTAATATGGTGATATTTATGAAAAAATAATGCAATAAAATATAAAACAAAATTTAATCAAATATAACTAGAAGAACCCTTTTTATAAGAAATGTGACACAAAGTTATAGAAAATTGATATTTCTAGAAATTAGACTATAATTTAGGGAAAACTATAAATCAATTTCCTTTTAGCAAGTTGAATATAGGCTTTAATATAGTATTTCAGCCATAAAATTTATTCCACTTTTGGAAATGTATTTGAAGAATCAAAATATATTGTCTAAGTTAAATATATATTTATTTTAATATTAATGGAAATGGAACTAAAAAGAAATGTAAGAAAATGGAATTAAAATACATGTATTGATTAAAATACATTCCTGTACATCAAATATTAGATAGCAGTCAATGAGATCTTATAGAAAAATATTTATACAGTGTACACTGAATGAAAAAGGCAGGTTAAAAAAGAAGACATGATTTCTTTTTCTAGCTGGAGTGCTTGAATGATGTTCTTTATTTGTTCTAATGATACATTAGATTTTGTATAATTAGCAACTATTTTTGAAGAAGAAATAATTATATACTTTTATTTTTAAAAAAGGCAAGCATTCTAACCAGGGTTAACCATTCATATGTGATCCTGGGCAAATCAATTAACCTCACAGAATCTCCATTTCTTCAGCTAATAATTTTCTAAAGTGGCTGTCTTTCTTATGTGTTATATGTAATAATATATGTGTAATATATATTCTGTTTTGTGGATATGAGCAGATTCTTACTAGTTATCTATTATATAGATAATGGTTTGTATATGTCAGTCCCAATCTCCCAATTTGTCCCTCCACCCCCAGTCCCCTGGAAACCATAAATTTTTTTTTTATATCTGTGATTCTATTTCTGTCTGCAAATAAGTTCATCTGTACCATGTTTTTAGATTCCACATATAAGCTATGATATCATATTGTATTTGTCCTTCTCTGTCTGACTTACTTCATGTCAGTATGACAATCTCTAGATCAATTCATGTTGTTGCAAATGGCATTATTTTGTCCTTTTTTATGGTTGGGTAATAGTCCATTGTATATATGTACCACATCTTCTTTATCCATTCCTCTGCTGATGTATATTTGGCGAGCTTCCATGTCTTGGCTATTGTTAATAGTGCTACAGTCAACTCTGGGGTGCATGTATCATTTTGAATTACAGTTTTCTCTGGACTTATGTCCAGAACTGGGATTGCAGGATGATATGGTAGTTTTATTTTTAGTTTTTTAAGGGACCTCCATATTGTCCTCCATAGTGGCTATAACAATTTATATAACTTGTCCTACCAACAGTGTAAGAGAGTTCCCTTTTCTCCACACCCACTTCAACACTTCTTGTTTGTGTATGTCTTAATGATGGTCATTATCAAAGTGATGATTTCTTCAATAAGAAATTTCTATATTGAGATGACACCTCACTGTAGTTTTGATTTGTCTTACTCTAAAATTTAGTGATGTTGTGCATCTTTTCATGTTTTTTAGCCATCTGTATGTCTTCTTTGGAGTAATGTTTACTTAGACCTTCCACCCATTTTTTTGATTTGTTTGTTTGTTTGTTTTTATATTGAGTTGAATGAGCTGTTTGTATATTTTGGAGACTAATCTCTTGCCAGTCACTTCATTTTCAAATGTTGATATTTTCTCCCATTCTGTGGGTTGTCTTTTTATTTTGTTTATGGTTTCTTTTGCTACAAAAATCTTTTATGTTTAATTAGGTTCCATTTGTTTATTTTTGTTTTTATTTTGATTACTTTAGGAGGTGGATCAAAAAAGATATTGCTTTAAGTCAGAGTGTCCTGCCTATGTTTTCCTCTAAGAGTTTTATAGTATCTGACTTTACATTCCCATCACTTCATGGCAAATAGATGGGGAAACAATGAAACAGTGACAGACTTTATTTTTCTGGGCTCCAAAATCACTACAGATGGTGACTGCAGCCATGAAATTAAAAGACATTTGCTCCTTGGAAGAAAAGCCATGACCAACATAGACAGTATATTAAAAAGCAAAGGCATTACTTTGCCAACAAAGGTACATCTAATCAAAGCTATGGTTTTTTCCAGTAGTCATGTATGGATGTGAGAATCGGACTATAACAAAAGCTGAGCACCGAATTGATACTTTTGAACTATGGTGTTGGAGAAGACTCTGGAGAGTCTCTTGGACTGCAAGGAGATCCAACCAGTCAATCCTAAAGGAAATGAGTCCTGAATATTCATTGGAAGGACTGATTGAAGCCGAAACTCCAAAACTTTGGCCACCTGATGTGAAGAACTGACTCTTGGAAAAGACCCTGATGCTGGGAAAGACTGAATGCAGGAGAAGGGGATGACAGAGGATGAGTTGGATGGCGTCATTGACTCAATGGACCCGAATTTGAGCAAGCTCTGGAAGTTGGTGATGCTGCAGGGAAGCCTGGCATGCTGCAATCCATGGGGTCGCAAAGAGTCAGACACGACTGAGTGACTGAACTAACCGACTGAATCTTACATTTAGGTCTTTAATCCATTTTTAGTTCATTTTTGTGTGTAGTATTAGGGAGTGCTCTAATTTCATTCTTTTACATGTAACTGTCCAGTTTCCCCAGCACCACCTATTGAGGAGACTATTTTTCCTCCACTGAATGTATATTCTTGCCTCTTTTGTCATACATTAGGTGACTTCCTATCTTTTCCCATTGATCTATACTGCTGTTTAGTATGTTTAGTTGGGAAAAGAATCTAGAAAAGAGTGGATATGTGTATATGTATAACTCATTCACTTTGCTGTACAGCAGAAGCTAACACAGCATTGCAAATCAACTATATGTCAATAAATTTTTAAAATATATTTGTTAAAATGTTAAAAACTTAGTGTTAACTATAAATGTATTGGGAAATTTAAAAATGAAAGCTAATATTTATTTCAGTTAAGTTCAGTCACTCAGTCATGTCTGACTCTTTGCGACCCCATTGACTGCAGCACACCAGGCTTCCCTGTCCATCACCAACTCCTAGAGTTTACTCAGACTCCTGTCCATTGAGTCAGTGATGCCATCCAACCATTTTATCCTCTGTCATCCCCTTCTCCTCCTGCCTTCAATCCTTCCCAGCATCAGGGTCTTTTCAAATGAGTCAGCTCTTTGCATCAGGTGGTCAAAGTATTGGAGTTTCAGCTTCAACATCAGTCCTTCCAATGAACATTCAGGATTGATTATTTTTAGGATGGACTGGTTGGATCTCCTTGCAGTCCAAGGGACAAGAGTCTTCTCCAACACCACAGTTCAAAAGCATCAATTCTTTGGCGCTCAGCTTTCTTTATAGTCCAACTCTCACATCCATACATGACTGTAATTTAAAGCAAACAAAAACAACACCTAAAGACACATACACCAACTGAAGAAAAGCAAGAGCCCAGAAATAAATTCACAAATATATACCATTATTTTACAAGGGAGCCAAGAATATCAGAGGAGAAAAGACAATTTCTTCAATAACCAATGCTGGGAAAATTGGATATAAAAGAATGAAACTGGACCCCCTATCTTACACCTCTTACAAAAATTAACTCAAAATTAGTTAAAAACTTAAATGTAAGACTGTAACACTAAAGCTTCTAAAAGAATATATAGGAAGTAAACCTTCTTAACATGGGTACAGGCAATGATATTTTTGGATATAACACATAAAGCACAAGCAAAATATCAAAATTAAAATTTCACAAACAATAAGAAATAAACAAATGTGAATACATCAAACTAAAAAGCACTACACAGCAAAAGAAGCATCAACAAAATGAAAAGACAATCTATGGAATGGTGCAAAAGAAACTTGCAAACCATATATTTGATAAGTGGTATATAGCTATATATATAAAGAACCCATACAACTCAATAGAAAGACACCAAATAATCCAATTTTAAATTGGCAAAGGAACTGAATAGGCATTCTGCCAAAGAAGCTAGACAAACGGTCAACAAGTACATGATAAGGTGCTCAATATTACTAGTTTTTATGGAAAAGTAAATCAAAACCACAGTGATCTATCCCCTCATGCATATTAGATGGCTATCATCAAAAAGATAAGAGATAACAAAAGTTGACAAGAATGTGGAGAAAAGGTAAGCTTTGTGCATTGTTGGTAGGATTGTTAATCAGTACGGCCACTATGGAGAAGGCAATGGCACCCCACTCCAGTATTCTTGCCTGGAAAATCCCATGGACGGAGGAGCCTGGTAGGCTGCAGTCTATGGGGTCGCTAGGAGTCGGATACGACCGAGCGACTTCACTTTCACTTTTCACTTTCATGCATTGGA
The DNA here is from genome assembly GCF_029378745.1 of Bos indicus. NCBI lineage: Eukaryota > Metazoa > Chordata > Mammalia > Artiodactyla > Bovidae > Bos > Bos indicus. Next base: position 52,136,163 of record NC_091768.1, read on the forward strand.
GAAGGAAATGGCAACCCACTCCAGTGTTCTTGCCTGGAGAATCCCAGGGACAGGGGAGTCTGGGGTCGCACAGAGTCGGACACGACTGACGCGACTTGGCAGCAACAGCAGCAGACACATTTTAGAGAGAATATGAAATCCTTCTACATGCTATAAATGTATTACCAGTTTGCCATTGCTTTGGATTCTTTTGTGACACATTTACTATACTTTAACCAATATGAAAAGATAGTAGAATTAACACCACCAAATTATTAACAGTGAACCAGTAGGTATATTTTCCATGATTTTAGTTTCAGATTAATGTTTACATGGGGCTTCCCTTGTGGCTCTGATGGTAAAGAATCCACCTGCATTGCGGAAGACCTGGGTTCCATCCCTGGGTTGGGAAGATCCCTTGGAGAAGGGAATGCAACCCACTCCAGTATCCTGGCCTGGAGAATCCCATGGACGGAGGAGCCTAGTAGACTACAGTCCATGGGGTCACAGAGTTGGACACGACTGAGAGACTAAGCACAGATGTATACACACATACCCTGTGTGAGTGCTCAGCTGTTCAGTCATGTTTGACTCTGTAACTCCATGGACTGTAGCCTGCCAGGCTCCTCTGTCTATGGAATCATCAAGGCAAGAATAATTGGAATGGGTTGATATTTCCTACTCCAGGGGATCTTCTTGACTCAGGGATCGAACCTGCATCTTCTGCATTGGCAAATAGATTCTCTATCACTGAGCCACCTAGGAAGCCCCTAATATACCTTATATATCCTCAATCATTAAACCATGTTACATTTATGAAAAAGAAATAAATTACTGAAAACAAATTGTTATTTTGTGTAATATGATGTATTTATTTAAAGAGTTTGCAAAGAAAAACTCTACATTGAGTATAAGAGCATATAGGTAAGCATAAAATATATACTGTTCAGGAAATCACGCTTCCTAGAATACTGCGACATGGGATAAGAGATTATATTTATTATTTTTAGATAGAAAGTGGAAATGGGAATTGTTAATGATTCCCTGTGTCCTGAATGTATACTTAAAATTTACTAATTGATATTTTCTTTTCTTGATGCATCACTAAGACATATTACATACAAATGTTAGTGTATATATATTTTCAGAAATTATAGGTTGTTAAAAAGTCAATCATTATTAAACATTTAAATATTGATTTTCTCCAATTTAATTAAACTTCAATGGATAGGTTTTCTTTCATTTATTGTGCTTTTTTACTTTTAGCTGTCTAAAATGCTCAATTTCTTTATAAAATATGTTGGAAAAGGAGGCATTGGTTTGGTTTCATTTGGTTTGGTTGCTCTTTAATACAAGTAGTTTGAAAATAATTCTGAAATGAAACTTTCACTGTGGTCAAGTTATTCCTATTATCTTTCCATAGCACCAACCATGAAAAGAAAAATCCATTGCTATTTTAACAATCATATTTAAGAGTAAAAAGACCTTTCCAAAAGGTGAGAGATTGCCTTTGGTACTGTTAGTTAAATGTCATATTTTCCTCAGGAACTTGGAGTCACCTTTATTAACATAGTTGACTATAGTGGCATCTGATACCTCATTCTGAATTTAGAAAACCACTAAGTTTTTTGTATTTCTTATATACATAATCCAGCTTCCATATCAAATTTGGAAGCTGCTGCAATGTTTGCCCTTGATTCAATTAATTTCACACTTAAAGACTAATTATACTAGAATTCTTGTGGTTAGAAGAGACAGAAATTCAGCTCTAAATAGTTTAACATAAAAACAGAATTTTATAAAGTTATGAGATGTTTCATTGAACCTAAAGATAACAATGGGGCAAGGCCTGAGGAAAAAAGTGGAATGAACAATTTTCTTCTCTGCGTCTCTCTGCGGTTCTGGTTCATTTTTCTTTCTTTCATTGCTTCTGAACCTTCTGTGGTCCACAAGCCAGGATATATGGTCATATAACTGTTCCTAACAGTTCAGTGCTCCCCTCCTAGAGCATGACACTCTTGGCCTAAAGTCCTAAACCTACTAGATAGGGATCAGTGTCCCTACCTGGCAAGCTGCCCCCAACAAACCAGTCAACTGAAGTCGCCTGGTTATAAGGTTGATTCTGCTGCTACAATATGGATGGCAGTACTGAGGAACACACAGACTTAGAAAACATGGCAGGTTGATGGTCCGATAAAGTACTATATATCCATTGTACTAGTGTCTTATCTAGATTATTCCCTACAGAGACATTTCTCATTTTATTGTACTTTTAAAATATTGCGTTTTTTACAAGTTGAAAGTTTTTGTCAACCTTACATCAAGTAAGTCTTTTGTGTGTGTGTATCCATGCACGTGTGCCTGCACTGATATTGTAGCCCACCAGGCTCCTATGTGCATGGGATTCTCCAAGCAAGAATACTGGGAAGGTTTGCCATGTTCTCCTCCAGGGGATCTTCCTGACCCAGGGATCAAATCTAGGTTGTCTGCATTGCAGCCAGATTCTTTACTGGCTGAGCCACCAGGGAAGCTTCCCATTACAAATTGAAGGTCTGTGTCAACCTTGCATCAGGCAAGTCTATTGGCGTCATTTTTCCAGGAGCATTGGCTCACTGCCTGTCTCTATGTCATATTTTGGTGATTCCAGCAATACTTCAATTTTTCTCATTAAGTTTGTTATGGTGACCTGTGATCAGTGATATTTGACGTTATTATTTTCATTATTTGGGGGCACCATGAACCCCATCCACATAAGATGACAAACAAACTACTGTGTATGTTCTGACTGTGCCACCAAGTGGCTGCTCCCTGCATCCCTCCCTTTCCTTGGGCATCCCTATTCCCTGAAACAAGAGAATATATATAGACAGTAGGCCAATTAATCACCCTACAGTGACTTCTAGGTATTCAGGTGAAAGGAACTGTCACACATCTCTCCCTTTAAAAACAAAAGCTAAAAGTGATTCAGCTTAGTGAGGAAAATATATCAAAAGCCAGGAAAGGCTTAGATCTAGGCCTCTTGCACCAGTTAGCCAAGTTGTGAATACAAAGGAAAGGTTCTTAAAGGAAATTAGAAGTGCTACTCCAATGAACACAAACAATAAAGTGAAAAAGCCTTATTGCTGACATGGAGAACGTTTTAATGGTCTGGTTAGAAGATCAGACTAACCACAACATTCCTCTAAGCCAATGCCAAATCCAGAGCAAAGCCCTAACTCTCTTCAGTTCTGTTAGGGCTGAAGAGGTAAGAAAGCTGCAGAAGGAAAGTTTGAAGCCTGCAGAGGTTGGTTCACGAGGTTTAAGGAAAGAAGAAACTTCTGTAAGACAAAAAGTGCAAGTGCTGATACAGAAACTGCAACAAGTTATTCAAAAGATCTAACCAACATAATTTATGAAGTTGACTACACTAAATAAGAGATTTTCAATGTAAATGAACCAACCTTATATTGGAAGAAAATACCATCAAGGACATTCATAGCTGGAGAAAACTCAATGCCTATCTTCAGAATTTCAAAGAACAGGTTTGTCTCTTTTGTTAGGGGTTATTGCAGCTCATGACTCAAAGTTGAAGCCAATACTCATCTACCATTCCAAAAATCCTAGGGCCCTTATGAATTATGCTATGTCTACTCTGCCTATGCTCTACAGATAGAACAACAGAGCCTAGATAACAACATATCTATCTACAGTATAGTGTAGAGTATTTTAAGCCCACTGTTGAGACATACTGCTCAGAAATAAAGATTCATTTCAAAATACACTATTGACAAAGCATCTGGTCACCCAAGAACTTCAATGGAGATATACAATGATATTGGCTTTGTTTTTATGCCTCCTAATACATCTATTCTGAAGCCAATAGATCAAAGAGTCATTTTGACTTTTAAGTCATTATTTAAGAAATGCATTTCATAAGGTTGTAGTTGCTATAAATAATGATTTCTCTCATGGATTTAGGAAAAATAAATTGAAACTTTCTGGAAAATATTGAATTAAGAACATTTATGATTCATGAAAAAAGGTCAAAACATAGACATTAAGAGGAATTTGGATTCCTCCAACCTCATGAATGACTATGAGGAATTCAAGATGTTCTCAGTTGTGGTGAAAATAGCAAGAGAACTAGAATTAGAAATGGAGCTTGACGATGTGAATGAATTGCTGCAATCTTATGATCAAACTTGAATAGATGAGGAGTTGCTTCTTATGGAAGTGGAAAGGTGGTTTCTCAAGATAAAACCTTCTCCTGGTGAAGATGCTATGATGATTTTTGAAATGACAACAAATGATTTAGAATATTAGGTAAATTTAATTGATAAAGCAGCAGCAGAGTTTGAAAGGATTGACTCCAGTCTTGAAAGAAATCCTAATGGGTAAATAGAATTGAATGCTGCAAAGAAGTCATTTGTGAAAGGAAGTGTTAATTGATGCAGGAAACTTCACTGTTGTCTTATTATAAGAAATTGTCATAGCACCTCCGGTCTTCAGCAATCACCACCCTTATGAGTGAGTATCCATCAACATTGAGGCAGGGCTTTCCACCAGCAAAAGGATAACAACTCACTGAAGACTCAGATGATGGTTAGTATTTTTTAGCAGTAAACCATTTTTAAATTAAGTATGTAAATTGCTTTTAGATATGTCTATTAATATCACACACTTAATAGACAACACTGTAGTATAAATATAACTTTTAGATGCACTGGGAAACCAAAAAAATGTGTGAATTGCTTTATTTTTATATTTACTTTATTGCAGTGGTCTGGAACTGAACCCACAAAATTTCTGAAATATGTCTCTGTCATATTGGTTTCTCTTTAAACTGCAGAGATTCAGTTTGAATCAGATACATAGAATACTTTGATTCATTAATCTCAAGAGAAGCTGGTTTTAATTTCAATAAAAATATTAATTCTATCCACTTCCTTTATTCTTTCTCCAGTGCTAATTATGCCTGTCCATGCCTCATTCAATCTCTCCTCCTTGCTAGTCGATCCCGGTATATGGTACAAAGACAAATCATTAACACAAGTGACATTGTTATCTGAATTCTCTCTTAAGCCCTAAAATATCCTCAGTTCCTTATCATCAAAATCTTTGGCTAAGTCACTATGTGGTAGAGCTAAGCCAACAGAGTTCGGCCTATATGTACTCATACTCACCAAACACATAATTAAACTTACTGCATTACTAATCCATCTGTTACAGAAGTGAAGGTGATTTTGAGTCTTATATCCACCCACATTTCTAATTCACAAAATGACAACTCTAGTGTGTCATTGATTAGAAGGATATGATCAAGAAGAAATAGATTTTAGAACTCACTACCACCTATTGCCATATCCACATACCCTAGGACATCAGTTTGTTATTTACAAGTTTATTTATTTCATAGGCCCACAGTTACAGATTTCTATTCCAGTTCTTCTGTGTGATGTAATCTTGGCCAAATTATTTAATCTTTCTAAACCGATAATCTTATCTACAAAAAAGAGGTTTGATATATCTAACTCAAAGTGTTATAAGGATTAAATAAGATAATGTGTACAGTACTACAAGCATAGTTTGTCTTTTTAATAAATATTAGTTTTCATAACACTCATCCCAATAACCCTCTAAGACCAGAGGCTCAGGCTGGCCCTGGAATGACAGATACAGCCAGGCTAACTGGTGGGAAGCATAAAGGCAGCCTCCCTCACCCTACACTCTGCCTTGAGGCATGTTCGTAGCTCTAAGACTATAAACTGCAGAGATGAGGTTTGAAGGATTCTTTTGAGCTGAGTAGCATATAAATTGTTGATCAGATAATTAAAAGTGATAAAAGACCCTAAGTAAGCCAAATTGATGATACGTTGTAATGGTAGAAGTATAAATGCTTTATTAATTTTTCTGTTTTCCAAACTTTCTTCATGTGATTCTGTTACTCTCAGGATGAAAACTGTATTTTATTTACACTTGAAATACCTAGGAAAAACAGTAGTTTTAAATACTGTTTATTATAATAGTATTTAAATTAAATATAAATAAAAAGTCTAAGTGCCCATATAAAGAAGATAGATAAAATATGTGTTGGTATATTCATCAAATGAATTATTATGCAAAATTCTGAAAGTGACAATGTGGATTTATATTCATTTAAATAAGATGAAATACTTAAAAACAGATTATGTATCACTGTGAGCCAATAAAAAAGCTATGCATTGATTATGGGAAAGTAAAGAAAAAAATGTTTGCAATATGTATGATTAAATCAAATAAAATCAGTAACAATTTGAAAATTAAAGAAAAAAATCAAGATGATGAACTTTGGCCTCATGTCTGCCTTAATCTTCCTGCAGCCCTTCTTTTTGAACCAGTACATACACCATGGCTGCTGCCCTACCTCTCACCTCTTTTTTTCAATTCACCTTGTCTTAAAGACCATGTTTTCAGTTCACTCCCAAACCAGATGGCTTCAGCCCTTGATCTCTGACCCCAAGTGCTCTAGCACAACATTGCCAGCCTGGATTTCTGCTTCTACCTGCCTGAAGGTATTTAAGACTTCTCTGCCTTCCTGACTGAGTCCCAGGCATGTCCTACTGGAGGAATGCTGGCCCGAGCCTTCCCCTCCGGGCACACTCAGCACAGTTGGTAGGCTGAACTCTGCTTTTAAAGATTTTATTAGCATTACTGCCACTTTTTAGTTACATGGTACAGATTCATTGATTCAGTACTTAATTATTTAGATCAACTATATCTCTGTAATAACATTATATCAATTTCTTTCTAAAATATTCTTTATTATGTCTTAATTTAAGAAATGCTATTATAATCAGATTAAACTGTGCCTTCCTTTTTTATAAAAAGTGCCTTTTTTCTTATAACATTTGCAGCACATACATTTATAGCATTAAAATCAGTTTCTTTCAAATTAAATGATATTCTTGAGAATGAATAAATCTTCATTAATAAGCACTGCTGATGATACAATACACATAATATGTATAATATTTTACAACATAATACTTTATAACACTGACAATGACTGGTTTCTCGTATTCTGTAAGGGATTTGGTTTTGTTATCAGTGTCCCCTGTGAGTGCAAAATGACAGAGCACACCCTGGTCCTTGCTGCTGCTCTTGAATCTGCTGGGATAAGCCAATTAAAGCTGCCCTTGAAGGACTTCCTGAAGATCCCTGATTTGGAGTTGTATTCTATCTCTTCTCTAATTGCACCTGCCTACAAGGGTGTGACCCTGTTTATTTAACTTATACACAGAGTACATTATGAGAAACACTGGGCTGGAAAAAGCACAAGCTGGAATCAAGATTGCCGGGAGAAATATCAATAACCTCAGATATGCAGATAACACCACCCTTATGGCAGAAAGTGAAGAGGAACTAAGAAGCCTCTTGATGAAAGTGAAAGAGGAGAGTGAAAAAGTTGGCTTAAAGCTCAACATTCAGAAAACTAAGATCACGGCATCTGCTCCCATTACTTCATGGCAAATAGATGGGGAAACAGGGGAAACAGTGTCAGACTTAATTTTGGGGGGCTCCAAAATCACTGCAGACGATGATTGAAGCCATGAAATTAAAAGATGCTTACTCCTTGGAAGGAAAGTTATGACCAACCTAGACAGCATATTAAAAAGCAGAGACATTACTTTGCCAACAAAGGTCCATCTAGTCAAGGCTATGGTTTTTCCAGTGGTCATGTATGGATGTGAGAGTTGGACTGGGAAGAAGGCTGAGCGCCGAAGAATTGATGCCTTTGAACTGTGGTGTTGGAGAAGACTCTTGAGAGTCCCTTGGATTGCAAGGAGATCCAACCAGTCCATCCTAAAGGAGATCAGTCCTGGATGTTCATTGGAAGGACTGATGCTAAAGCTGAAACTCCAATACTTTGGCCACCTCATGCGAAGAGTTGACTCATTGGATAAGACTCTGATGCTGGGAGGGATTGGGGGCAGGAGGAGAAGGAGACGACAGAGGATGAGATGGCTGGATGGCATCACCAACTCGATGGACATGAGCATGGGTAAACTCTGGGAGTTGGTGATGGACAGGGAGGCCTGGAGTGCTGCAATTCATGGGGTCGCAGAGTTGGACACGACTGAGCGACTGAACTGAACAAGGGTGTGAGGCTTTAACTAACTCTGCAACACCCTGTATGTCAAGGGAGCCATCATTCTCTATGAAGCTTTAGACAATGCAAAACTATCTTAATAGTTTCTTGTGCTTTATCGATATGTTTTCCTCTCAGTAAAGTTTTATTTATCTAGAGGGGAAAAGAAAAATGCATCTCCAGGTATTAAACTGACCTTTCCTTTGGCATAACAAAGGCTAAAATCTAAATTTCAAAAACTGCAAAATCTGATGCTAATTTTCTTTATGAGGAGGAAAATATGACAGGTACAGTCCTTAAAGTTTTATATAATTTATTTTACTAAAATTTCACAATGAATCTGTGGGAAAACATTATTATACCCATTTCACACACAAAAAAAGATGGAATTTGAATCCTAGGATGTTGACTCAAGAATTTATACCCTTTAAAATCACTGTTCTCCCCGGAGTTACATGAACAAATTTGATTTCATCCTTAATATTTTGACGACATATGCTAGGTGCTGAACTTCTTTTCTTTATTTGAATTTGAACTTGTTAAATCAATCAGCAGTCTTCAGAGACTAATGGAGGATCAGACTTCATTGGTAAACATGTCCCCTGATCACCTGCACTATCACCATCGTGAGAATGACCACTCTTTGAGCACCTACTTTGTGATAACATTTTATCATGAAATTAGCATACATTGTTTTATTTGATCCTCACAGTATTCCACAAATCTGGAATTGTTAACAACAAATTATGACTTGTATCTGTCAGGATTCTCCAGCAAAACAGAGCCAACAGGATAAAGGGAGAGAGAGATTTTTTAAGGAATTAACTCAGGGGCATGTGAGAGCTAGCAAATCCATAGGGCAAACAGGCAGGTTGGAAACTGAGACATGATTTTTATGTAACAGTCCTGAGGCAGAATTCCTTCTCCAGGAAACCACAGGGTTTATTTTTTATTTATTTTTTTACATTTAAGGCCTTCAGCTCATTGGATGAGGTCCAGGTCCACATTATCAAGAGTAATTTTCTTGCTTAAAATCAACTGATTAAAAAATAAAAGGTGATTTACAGAAAAAAATGGCATATAAATATGTTTAAAATTAAACAATAAATAAGTACATAATCAACCATTTGTAGGAGCTAATCACATCCAATGGTTGGCCAAACACCTGGACACCATATCCTAACTAAACTGACACATATATAACTAACTATGACACTACCCTTTCTGATACAGTGCCCCACTTTCCTTAATGTGTGTGTGTAACTCGCTCAGCTGTGTTCAACTCTGTGAACCCATGTGCCAGGGTCCAGCCCTGGTGGATCCAGGGAATTCGAAGGGGAGAAGGCATCGGCGATCAGGAAACAACAGCTTATTTAAATGTTAATTAAAGATATAAAGAGTGGTTAAATAAGGATAGCTCAGTGAGAAAAGTTAGTGGAAAAAAGAGGCTGAATAATTCAGCCAAAAGGTGAGAAAAAGAACGACATGGGGAGACCAAGTTTCGGTGAACAAGGCCCGCACTTTATTTTCCAAAGTAGTTTTTATACCTTAAGTTATGCATAGAGGATAATGGGGGAAGGGGTAGAGTCCTGCAGCAAGCCAGGCTTTCTTTCTGCAAACTTATCATATGCAAAAGTTTAGGTGATTTGCATCATCTTCTGGCCCAGAGGCCTGTTAACATTTTAAGACCCTTTCTTCAGAAAACTTGCTTTTCTCTAAAGGTGATTAGTCAGGCGCCACCCTCCAAAAGCATTAGATAAAGTTGCATTCCTATAGGACAAAGGTGTGGTGGGCTACAACAAGAAAAAGAATTAACTTAAGGGTCCACGGTTACAAACATTAAAGCTACTACTTACACCAATTATATTAATCAATACACTGCCAGGGACACAGCCGGTAAGGGATATGGAAACTTGGCAGCAAACATTGGCCCAACAAGTGAAAAACCCTTCACCAATACAATTTCTAATCAATCTTTTAACTGCTCAAAAGAATCTGTATTTAGACAGTTTAGAACATCTCATGCCTCTCACAGTTGGGAGGCTCTGAACAATCATATGTGGCCGGAAAAACCTATTCAGACAGGCTAGAGGACTTCCAAAAGAGTTTATAGGTTAAAACACTGTCACACCCAGGAATTATTAACTGGAGGTGTAAGTTAACTCTTTTTTCAGAGAGGGGTAGTGGGGGACAGCCCCCCGTAAAGTCAGAGGTGTAGGTGAGAACACAAAACAGAAAGTAGGCAGACTCTGGTTTTGGGGGTAGATGCTCAAGAATTTCCAGGGGGACTCCTGAGGCTCGATCCCGCCTTTGCGTATGCCGAGCCTCCTTCCTCGTGACCTTTGCCATGGCGCAGCTCCTGCTCCCAGCACCCACGGACTGTAGCTCACCAGGCTTCTCTGTCCATGGAATTCTCCAGGCAATAATACTGGAGTCAGTTGCCATTTCCTTCTCCAGGGATCAAACCCAGGTCTCCTGCATTGCAGGTGCATTCTTTACCATCTAAGCTACCAGAGAAGCCCACTGTTTCCTTAATAACATGCTATATGTGAGGCAAAACTCATCAGTTTAATTTTTATGTAAGCCAAGTAGCTTTAGCACCCTACCACCTTCACCCCACCTAAATTACCATCCCTCAAATTCTGGCTCATATCTAAATGTCATCTCTAAAATCTGTTTGTTTCTACCAATCACCACCGGCGTTTGGTCACACAGTTATTTGGATTGCTCTAGCAAATTAACAACAGCCAAAGGGTTCATAGCTTTAACTTGTGTTCCAAGACCAACTTCCTAAACCAAGTTTAGGTCTCCTGTAAGCCACATAATCCAAGCAAGCCAAAATCTATTACTTTCACAGAGTTTCATGAAAACCATTTGATGTTTCAACAGCAAAACATCATTTGCCCTCAGCAAAATCTTTCATCTACAGTGTTCGGTTCAATCAGCAAAATGTTAAGAGGCATCATTATTTCTCACATTGTGTAAATAAGGAAACAGAAATCAGTAGGCTAAGTAAGCTGTGTAAGCTCAAAGAGCTAGTGTGTGAGATATGGGAGATTTAGAACCCCAATTCATTTACTCAGCATATATCACTTGAATGCCTGTTGTATTTCAGGCTCTTGAATCCAGCAATAGACAAAATATACAGACCACCTGCTGTCACAAACTTTAAATTCTAAAAAGTATAATTTGCAAATAAATAAGTGGGTAATACTTGGGCTATCAAATAATAATATGTACTTGTGAAGAAAAATAAGGCAGCTAGCAATTAGGATGTATGATTTGAGGGTGAGAAATGCAATATAAAAATAAGGTATTCAAAAAGAACTCACTAAGAAGGTGGCATTTGATCAAAGCCCAAAAGAAATGAGTGACCAAACTCAGTGGAAATATAAAGAAAAATGGTGTCTGTCACACACAGGGAAGGTCCTGGCATAGAAGCTGCCTAGAGTGTTTGAGAACTACAGTGGAAGTATTACAGAATGGTGCCAACTTAATTTATGCTAATCTGTCATTACCATCTTTAGATGCCTTTGCTATAGAATTCTGTTTGGCATATCTACATGGAAAGTCAAATATGCTTTACAAAATGAAAGCTATGAAATCCACAATTATTTTATCCCTTAACATATCTATCATATTGATACTTACTTGTCATGATATGAATTCATCCTTCACTCATTAATGGTGCCACAAATTAACTGAAGTGACTGGCAACTAAGTACATGAAGCATTAATTTAGCTTCTTAACCAAGGAAAAGAGTGATTTTGGTCTCTCTAATTCCTTCTCATTTTAGGGACTAATTTAGGCTTGGCAGTACTTTGTTTAAGATGTATTAAGACTTTTAGGAAATCATTGTTTAAAAAGCCTTAAGAGAAATTACTTTTTATAACCAAATAAAATTGAACAAAACTGTGCATTTAAAAATTATAATATCTGACCATATCTATATTTTTAAGGTTCCTTGTTTTGCACGTAGGTTTTCAAGACAGATTAATCATTATTAATGGTGTCTATGAAAGAGGATCATTTATATTATCTTATGAGTCTTATATGATGATCATTTATCTAAAATCTGAATCCATTTAATGGTATTTGAGCAATTTCAAAATGGTGATGGTACAGATTCCAGTCTAAGTGCCTAGAGTCTAGGCAGTAAGTTTTACTAACAAAATCTGTGGTTATTACTTGTAAGACAAACCAGTTACCAAGTAAATTCTTCACCTGCAGTATCATGCTTACTGTTACTTAAGTCATATGGCAATGAATGTTCAGGTCTTTAGCAGTTTGCAGCACATTTCTAATGCATTTCACTTTGATAATATTTCCTTTAAATCACTTCCAAGAAAATGAGTAAGGTAGATTTCTTCCTTTTCAGTTCAGCCAGATGTTCAAATACACATACGGAAGAACAAGAATTCCAAGGACAAAAAGCCAATCAATTCCATAAACAGATGTATACAAACAGGAACCTCTTACACTGGGATATTTTTTAAAAAATCTAAATTGTGTTAAAGTACACTTTAAGGTTATTCACATATTTTCCAATAAAAACTACGATGGAGCTGCTTCAAGCACAATAACAATAAATAGCAAAAAGAAACTTTTAAAAATCCTATTCGTCCTGCAGCCTCCTGCCAGAGTCTCACACAATAGCAAATACTTAGGCTGAGAATGGCTCCACTGGAGCAACACTAATACATTTGACACAGCTTCCACCCCGTCATTATGCAGAGGAGCCTGTGCTTATCCCTTTGTAAATTGGAGGCTCTTTTAACCAGGAATCCCAGGATGAAACGGAACCATTTTCCTCACGGCAAAACAAATCCTTCTCCAGTGAATTTTGTTATTGTTTATTGTTACACTGTTTTATCAGCACTAAACTGTATGAAAGCTTCAATTAGTTCTTGATGAATGATCCCATAAAAGCATGTAGTTTCATTTCCCCTGCCACCAGATATTTCACTGAGTGTTATTAAATGAAATATAATTGGGATAAGATTCAGGAAACTCAGAGAAGCTGTAGTGCTCTCAGTTCAGCCTAAAATGGTTAGTCATCAGTGTAGCTGAATCACATTCGACACACTGTACATACAAATTCCCATCGCTTGATCCTGGGGATAATGTAGAGGCACTAGATACAGTCTAATGCACAATCTCTGTCCTTTAGTGAGGATAAAGGCCTATGGTGTGGTGCTGAGTTCAGTGCTGGGTCAAAGAGTTGATATCTCCATAGAGGAGCCAAAGGAATCTGTATGAATCAGATTTCTGCCTGATGGAATATATTCATGTTATATGTTTCATACGATCTACTGTATTGTTCCAGCAGTGGGTGGAAGCCATCCATTTTCTTCTTTCTCCTTGGTAGAGAAACCGTAATATTCAGCTAGGCATAGCGATACATCTGCCTCCTTTGTTTGTGACCGTGTTGCTGCCAACAAAATGTAGAAATGGGGTATGAGACTTCTGAGAAATCGCATTAAACGGAGCTGACTCAACTGGAGGCAGACTCTATAAAAAAAATCTCTCTATGTTCCTTTCTTCTTTTAGCCTTTAACACAGAAGTGAAAACTAGAGCGTTAGCAACTATATGGGATCAGGATGTGACTTTAATATGAAGACCATGTAGGAGAGTATTAGTGCAGGAAAACAGAATCCTGAGGGCCTGAAGACATTCTGGAGCTAGCATCTAAGCCTTGAACCGCAATCCCAGGCCTTCATTAATGTATGACACTCTACTCTTTTGATTGAAACACTGTTATAAGCAACACAACTCAACTATAACTGAGAGAGCTGTAGATCCTTAATATGTTTTTGGATAACTAAACACTACTCTCTGTTGGTCATTCTGTGAAGCATTTTAAGGCATGGTAACATTTCATCTTTAAAACAAACCTATAAATTAGGTACTGATGTGATCTCCACTTTACGGATAAGAAAACTAAATCACAAAGCCATCCAACACATAACTCAGTTGGTGGTGAGGGGCTAAAGGAGAGGAAAGGGACTGGAATTCCAGCACTGAATGTTTCTTTCTTTAATGAAATGGATAATATGTTTGTATTTTATCACTTGTTAAGAGACTGTTCTAATTTCTTGGGAAACAAATGAACAAAAAAAGCCTCCTGTTCACATGGATCAAATACTCTCAAACAGCCTCAAGAGTTCTTATCTTGAATAGAGGTTTCAAAGTGTGGTTTGCAAACCTCTTGGGAAACCAAGATCTAGTGAATATACAACATCAAAACTATTGTCATAATAATACTAAGACTTTTTTTTTCTTTACTCTGTTCACAATTACACTGATGGTGCAAAAGCAATGGTGGATAAAACTGGTGGCAGTTTGTACCAAACCACTAGTAGTCATAGTATTTCTCACTCCAACAGATCCACAGTTAATAACTAAATTAATTAAAGAATTTCCCTTAAGAACATACTTGGTGAAACAGTAAAAATGTTTAATTTCATTAAATCTTGAAACCTGAGTATACATCATTTTAATATTTTATTTGATGAAATGGGAAGATTACAAAATGCACTTCTGCTATATATTGTAATATGATGGTGATCTGGATGTAAAGAACTTGTGCGATTGTAATCAAAAGCTGAACTAGCCAGTCTCTCATGAAATGGCATTTTATTTGAAAGAATTAATAACAAACTACGGTTACTTGACATGAATATTTGGTAGGTATTTTATAAAAAAAATATTGAAGTAAATCTGTCAGAGGATGCACCCAACAGAATTTGTGCTGCCAGTGATAAAATTTGAACCTTTTAATACTTAATTTTTTCTGGTGAAATTAGTGGTGATATTGACAAATGTGATGTTTTGATATGTGGAAGTTCTGCATAATTCCATGAACTAGTATTCTCTGAATGATCAATGTATATGTTATGTACATGCATGGGTAAAATCATCTACCAGTAAAAGATCCATTCAGAGTGTGTAATAAACTAATGGATTTTAATGTAACAAAGTATCAAAGGTATACTGATACGATTTCAGAGCTCACATAGTAATCTTTAAGAGGACAACCATTTGCTGAGTTTTGGTGTAATATCAAAGAATACCTACAATTATATGTGATGAAAACCAAATAGCTGCATGAGGCTGTATTTTCTTAACGGATTTCAATCATGAGTTGCAGCAGATGAAGATACAGATATAAAAACTGACTATTCTTATTAATTTAGATATTAAAGAGATATGCAAAAGTATAAAATAATATCATTCTTATCCCTTAGTCCTTTTTTGTTGGGAGTTATTTTTCATAAAAATGCTACCTATGTTAACATGCAATGGGTTTAATATTGCTATTTTAAATGATTTGTCTTAAAATACTTAAAGTTTTTTCTTGGTTTCAATTTTTAATGGTAAATAGAGACAGATATAACCCATAAAACAAAATTCATGAAACCAGAAAGTTTGAGAACAGATTGTCTAACACATGGCCCTTTATCTTCCTTGGTTGGACGATTTTTCCTGATACTGGAAAATATTTTAGTGGTAAGCAATTTACTTTGAAAAAGAAAACCAAGTTATTCAGACTGTTTTCTTTTATTATTTCTATGGGACTCATAGCATTTCACATGTGCTTCCCTCAAATTTTCCATTATGCTAGAAAGACTCAGTAGCAGAAGAAATTTATTAGTGTAAATTTTGTGACCTGACTATAATCACAAAATTATGCCAGATTTCTCTTATTTGGAATGAGAAAATTAAAGTTCAAAAGCATGTCACCTTTGACACTGCAATTAAGCCAACACTGAGGAGCCTGCAGAATAGATAGAAACGTCTGTGGCTAATTTCTCTAAATGTTGCAACTGCTGTTTTCTCTAAATTCCTAAGAATCAGAATGATTGCTGCAACCTTTTAAAAACTGAATAAAGGAGGATTACCTTCCCTTATGATTTGTTATTCTTATATCATTATGTTCAAGAAAAAAATATACTTTCCACAATCCAACCAAGGCTGCCACTTAAATATAGCATCATATACTATTCAAGTATCTCCTTAAAATTAACAACTTATGACCAGAGATATATTAATACATCTTTTGTTACCTGTACTTTATTGATCAGAGATGTTTCAAAATTCACTTACCTAACAAATTGTCAGCCACAGGCGTTAGTTTCTGCAGAAAATCACCCCATCAATAATGTGTTAGATGACATCAGTCATCTAAACTGTTTTTATATATTTAATATAAAGATAATAAGATTTGTTCTTTATGGTTGTTGTGAGATTAAAAAGAGAGAACAAGCTTGAAAACACCCAAGAAACATGTGCTTAAATACTTTGGATTTTGATACTTTGATTTTTATGGCTCTAGAAGGTCCTCTAACAATAAAATATCTCTCATTCACTATGGTGGCCATAAAAACATACCCTTTTGATCTCTCACAACTGCGACTGAGAATAACTGACCTTTGGCCTCAGGACCTATCTCAGCTACAGAGTTGGCACTGAAGCTGTGCTTCCCACAGGCTGCTCCCATTCAATGACTGACAAGACATCAGTACTAAGACGTCTGTTCCTGAGAAAATCACAGTTCTCAGTATTCTAACCAGAAGTGTTGAGAGTTCAAAAAATCAAGTTGCCCAGAATTATAGAGCTAAAGAGCTGAGAATGTTTAACTGAATTTTTCACTAGGTAGAAGGCTGTCTTGAAATATAGAGCTACAAAGATTTGTGAAGTGGCTTCAGTTGCTTATGAATAAAATACAGAAAAGTAATAGGCAGAAAACATGGTATCAGCTAACCCAAACCTTTGTAATCACAATTTTAATTCAGAAATTCAAATCCATTTTATTTTGTGCATGGCATCCTCTAACCACATGTACATTTTAATTGGTAATATAAATTATCAAGTTATTATAATGAGTTCTATTCTATTACATATTCAAGTCTTACAGACAAACAGACACGCACACAAACACGTATATTTTAGTCCTCTCTCAAATGTATAACCTCACCCACTTCCTGCTTCTGATTCCCACAATCTTAAATTTAATATATTGTGAATCACCTTTTCATATCTTTTTAGACACAGAATAGAGAAGCCAATTTATAATTTTCTATTATAAACATGCTTAGATTATATGTATAACAATAAAAAGTAAACATTTTTGTTGTTTAGTCGTTAAGTCATGTCCTGTCTTTTGTGACACCAAGGACTGCAGCCCGCCAGGATTCCCTGTCCATAGGATTTTCCAGGCAAGAATACTAGACTGGGTTGCCACTTTCCTCTCCCAAAAAAGTAAACATATAGGCAATAAACAATAAAATAGTCAATAATAAAATGTAAAAATTACTTTAAACATTTTCTGTACTCTGCCCTAACATCTAAGCATTTCAGCATTTTTCTTAGATGTTACATTTATTTGTAGTCATAATACCAGTTAATATCCAAAACTCTCATAACCCAATCAGATTTCAAATTTATACAAAGATATATTCTTCAGTTAAATACAAACTTATGGAGAGGAAAATAGTGGCAATTACATAATTGGCAATGTTGATGACCATGATGATCACAGCCTAGCACTCATTACTTTTCACAGTTTCCCTAATACTCAGTTTCACAACAGCTCCTTTAGGTAGATGAAGTTGATAAACCTTTTTTCCTAAAGAGAAAAACCTAAAAGTTCAGTTGTTTTGTTTGTTATCAAATAAATTGTTCTGATTTTAATATCCTCTTCTAGATCACAAATAGCAAGAAGTGAAGGAAAACTGCCCTATACAATTCAAATCTACAGCATCTGTTCACCATTCATATATTATTTTTCCAATCCTTGTATTAGAGTTAAAGGAATACAGACACTAAGCTTTTGATACCAATCTTCTTTTCTTGATAACTAGATAGTACCATATTTTACCTATCAATTAAAATGGTTCAAGTCAAATGGGAATATTTTAAAAGTAAATTGCATGTAAAGATGTCATTTCTCCCAACCTGGTCTGTAGATTAAATGCAGTCTCCATCAAAATCCCAGCAAGTTATTTTGTTCATATCAAAAACTGATATTAAATTGTATATGGAAATGCAAAAGACCCATAAGAACATTTTGGAGAATTGACATTCCAGAGTTCAAGATTTACAATAAAGCTACACTAATCAAGAAAGTGTTGACAAAAGGATAGACAAATAGATCAACGGAACACAATAGAATGCCCAGAGATAGATCCACATAAATACAGTCAGCTAATCCTTGACAAAGAAACAAAGATAATTTGATTGTGCAAAGATATTTTCAATAAATGAGGCTGGAATAATTAGCCATCTATATGCACAAAATAAAGAATCTGGACACAGAACACATAGATTCAAAAAATTAACTTAAAATGAATCATGGACCTAATGTAAAATATAAAACTATAAAACTTTTAGAAAATAGCACAAATGAAAATCTAGATAACCTTAGGTAAGGTAATGACTTTTTACTTACAACACCAAAGGCATGATCCATGGACAAAAGAACTGACAAGCTGGACTTCATTAATGTTAAAAATTTCTGTTCTGCAAAAACACTGTCAAGAGAATTTTTAAAAAGCCACTGATTAGGAGAAAATATTTGCAGAAGACATTTCTGATAAAAGACTGTTGTGAAAAATATACAAAAAGCTTTTCAAATTCAACAATAAGAAAACAAACAAACCAATTAAAAAGTGAGACAAAGGTTTGAACAGACACTACACCAAAGAAGATATACAGATGCAAATAAGAATTTTAAAATATGCTCCACATACTCTGGTCATCATAGAAAAGCAAATTTAAACAACAAAGAGATACTACTATCCACCCATTAGAATGCTGGCAAAAATGTAGAGCAATAGGAATTACAATTCTCAGTGCTAGTGGGAATATAAAATGATAAAGCCACCATGGCAATTTCTCACAAAACTAAAAGTAATCTTATCATATTGTCTAGCAAGTATGTACCCTGGTATTTACACAAAGGAGTTGAAAACTTGTCCTGCATGCAGATGTTTATAGCAGCATTATTCATAATTGCCAAAACTTGGAAGCAACTAAGTTGTCTTTTAGTAGAATAGATAAATGAACTGTGGCATACTTAGATAATAGAATATTATTCAGAGCTAAAAAGAAATGAACTATCAAGCGATGAAAAGATAAGGAGGGAGTTTAAATACATATCATTAATTGAAAGAAGCCCACTTAGAAAGGATATGCACTGTATGATTCCAACTACATGACATTCTGGAAATGGCAAAACCATGGACAGTAAGGGGATCCGTGGTTACACTGGTTAGGGCAAAGAAAGGATGAATAGCAAGAGCACAGAGGATTTTTAGAGCAATGAGATTGTTCTGTAATACTACAATTCTTGATCCATTTCACATGTGTCCAAATCCATTCAATGCATAACACTAAAATGCACCCTAATGTAAGCTTTGGACTTTGGGTAATAATCATGTGTCAGTGTAGGTCCACTGATGGTAACAAAAGTCCTATTCTGGTGAGTAATGGTGTTGTAGGAGAGTCCGTGCATGTATGGAGGGCAAGGAGTATATGGAACCACCCAGTACTTTGTGCTCAGTTTTGCTATGAACCTAAAACCGCATTTAGACTATTTTTAAGTAGTTTTCATACCATCTGGGTAACATTTTAAAATGATAATCTGAGAGTTGGGTACTGGAAGCAGTATTTTATAGAGCTTTTGGAGTTTCCCTTGGGAGTCTTCATAATGCTGTTGGGCTTCTACTTTAAAAGACTTCATTTTGCTAAGGGTGGCATTTCCCCCACTTTGAAGATTCTAACATGTTTTAAAGGTCCTCTTTTTGAAGAAATGAGTATCTGTGGAATTCTCTGATGAGAAAGTTTCCTATTCCAGGAGAAAAGAAGTCCTCTGTTGAAATTATTTACCAGATTATGGTTTTAACCCTGGAGACAGTCTAATCCCTGACAGGGTTATCATCTTTTTGAAAATATTAATATGTTTGAAAAAAGGTTCTACTTCTGAAGAAATTATTATTGCTAGAAGGAGGCTATCTTTAAAATTTTAGTAAGTTGTTGTTTTCAAGTATATTCAGTAGCATAGGATGACTTCACTGGAGAAGCATTAAAGTAGATGTAATTTATTCTATCAGCAATTTTATAGAATTCTATGAACACTGGAATAGAACTAGTATCTCATGATGCGTGTGAATCAATATTTCCATTTATTAAACTAAACAGATAAGTGAAATGTATGTAACTTTATTTATATGCCTGACTAGTCATATATCGGAGAAGGCAATGGCACCCCACTCCAGTACTCTTGCCTGGCAAATCCCATGGATGGAGGAGCCTGGTAGGCTGTGGTCCATGCAGTCGCTAAGAGTTGGACACGACTGAGCGACTTCACTTTCACTTTTCACTTTTCACTTTCCTGCATTGGAGAAGGAAATGGCAACCCACTCCAGTATTCTTGCCTGGAGAATCCCAGGGACAGGGGAGCCTGGTGGGCTGCTGTGTCTGGGGTTGCACAGAGTCGGACACGACTGAAACGAGTTAGCAGCAGCAGTCATATATATTTTTTTGCATATTATTTATTTTTTAATTTTTATTTTATTTTGGGGTATAGCTGATTAATAATGTTGTGTCAGTTTCAGGTATACAGCAAGGTGATTCAATTAAACATATACATGTATATACTCTTTTTCAAATTATTTTCCCATTTAGATTATTACTGAGTATTGAGCATAGTTCCCGGTGCTATACAGTAGGTCCTTCTGGCTGTCTATTTTAAATATAAAAGTGTGTACATGTCAATCCCAAACTCCCAATCTATCCCTCCTCCTCACCCTTCCCCCTGGAAACCATAAGTCTCTAAGTCTATGAGTTGGTTTATATTTTTTATTTTTAATATATAATAGAGTCTCTTAAGCAATGATAAATATTAGGTCCAGCATTAGACTACTAATAAAGGAAATACATACTCTTTATCAATAGTCCTTTTTTAAACCCATTTCTAAAACCAAGTATTTCCAGAGATCATACAATATTTCTCATGTGGAGAATTCACATGAATGAACTGAAACAAGATAAGAGGAATAGAGAAATTATAATTATAAATATTTTAATGTTTCATAGAGAAAAGAAAAAATAAATGAGAGAAAGGAAGGAGAAAAGAGAAGTGAAGAAATAAATTAGGTGATTATGCAAATACTGTCTTACATATTTAATGCAAAGAACTGAGTCATTGTAAAGACCCTGATGATGGGAAAGATTGAAAGCGGGAGGAGAAGGGGACGACAGAGGGTGAGATGGTTGGATGGCAACACTGACTTCATGGACATGAGTTTGAGCAAGCTCTGGGAGTTGTTGATGGACAGGGAGGCCTGGCGTGCTGCACATGGGGTCGAAAAGAGTCGGACACAACTGAGTGACTGAACTGAACTGAATTGAACTGTCCTACTTATTTCCCTGTAGGATCTGAAATACAAAGAGTAAATAAATGCAAATGGGGGGGTGGTAAAAATAAGGAACTTATTGACCTGTCTAGTTTTAATAAAAACAATAAACTGAAACCCAATGGTTGCATTTTAGTGAGGCTTTATTTAAAATGTTTTTTTTTTTAATTTACCATGTGTTGTATATGAGAAATAAGCTAATTTTAAAACATCTTTTATGCAACTTGAAAATCTCAGGAAAAGATATCCGAGGTATCAGTACAGTTCAGTTGCTCAGTCATGTCCAACTCTTTGCGACCCTATGGACTTCAGCATGCCAGGGTTCCCTGTCCATCACCAACTCAGGGAGCATACTCAAACTAATGCCCATTAAGTCGGTGATGCCATCCAACCATTAAATCCTCTGTCATCCCCTTCTCCTACCATCTTCAATCTTTTCCAGAATCAGGGTCTCTTCAAATGAGTCAGTTCTTTGCATCAGGTGGCCAAAGTATTGAACTATCAGCTTCAGCATCAGTCCTTCAATGAATATTCAGGATTGATTTCCTTTCAGATGGACTGGTTGGATCTCCTTGCTGTCCAAGGGACTCTCAAGAGTCTTCTCCAAAACCACAATTCAAAAGCATCAATTCTTTGGTGCTCAGCCTTCTTTAAGGTCCAACTCTCACATCCATATATGACTATTGGAAAACCCATAGCGTTGACTAGATGGACCTTTGTTGGCAAAATAATGTCTCTGCTTTTTAATATGCTATCTAGATTGGTCATAACTTTTTTTCCAAGGAGCAAGCATCTTTTAATTTCATGGCTACAGTCATCATCTGCAGTGATTTTGGAGCCCAAGAAAATAAAGTCTCTCACTGTTTCCACTGTTTCCCCATCTATTTGCCATGAAGTGATGGGACTGGATGCCATGATCTTAGTTTTCTGAATGTTGAGCTTTAAGCCAACTTTTTCACTCTCCTCTTTCACTTTCATCAAGAGGCTCTTTAGTTCTTCTTTGTTTTCTGCCATAAGGGTGGTGTCATCTGCATATCTGAGGTTATTGATACTTCTCCCAGCAATCTTGATTCCATCTTGTGCTTCATCCAAGCCAGCATTTCTCATGATGTACTCTGCATATAAGTAAAATAAGCAGGGTGACAATATACAGCCTTGACATACTCCTTTCCCTATTTGGAACCAGTCTGTTGTTCCATGTCCAGTTCTAACTGTTGCTTCCTGATGTGCATACAGATTTCTCAAGAGGCAGGTCAGGTGGTCTGGTATTCCTATCTCTTTATGAGTTTTCCACAGGTTGTTGTGATCCACACAGTCAAAGGCTTTGGCATAGTCAATAAAGCAGAAATAGATGTTTTTCTGGAACTCTCTTGCTTTCTTGATGATCCAACGGATGTTGGCAATTTGATCTCTGGTTCCTCTGCCTTTTCTAAAACCAGCTTGAACATCTGGAAGTTCATGGTTCATATATTGCTGAGGCCTGGCTTAGAGAATTTTGAGTATTACATTACTTGTGTGTGAGATGAGTGCAGTTGTGTCCATGTGTATAGTTCAATTCAATCTCCCACAACATCCCTTCATTTGAATTAATGCAGAATTTGTTAATGTAGGAAACCATAACTTCATATGAAGAAAGAAAGGAAATGCAAATTACAAATGCAAATCTCGGCACTAAAATTTCAAGGCAGAACTTGGTACTGGATTTGATAATCTAAAACATGATTATGGCTATCCTTGGTGGCTCAGAGGGTAAAGCGTCTGCCTGCAATGCAGGAGACCCAGGTTCGATCCCTGGGTCAGAAAGATCCCCTGTAGAAGGAAATGGCAACCCACTCCAGTATCCTTGACTGGAGAATCCCATGGACAGAGGAGCCTGGTGGGCTACAGTCCACAGGGTCGCAAAGAGTCAGACACAACTGAGCGACTGCACTTAAAACATGATTAATTACTATTTTCAGGGACCATGAATCTAATTATGTTATATCCATTTACAATCTTTTTCCAATGCAGTATACACATGCATGGCCTTCTTCAGTGGTTCAGTGCTAAAAATCTGCCTGTAGTGCCGGAGATGCAGGAGACTTGAGTTTGATCCCTGGGTCAGGAAGATTCTCCGGAGCAGGGCATGGTAACGCACTCCAGTATTCTTGCCTGGAGAATCCCATGGACAGAGAAGCCTGGCAGGCTACAGTCCAAAGGGTCACAAAGAGTCAGACACCACTGAAGTGACTGAACATACATGCATGCATACATATATATGTATTGATCAATCAGTCATCAACTATTGTACATGTACTATGAATATAGTAGGTATTGTACTGTGGCTAGAAAATCTGTATAAGAATTTCACTTAATTTTGTGTCTTCATTCAAATGATAACCAGAAGACCAAGGAATAATTATCTCAGAGAAACGGAGGTATGATTATAAGGGAAGGTGAGAGGGGATATCAGGAAGCAAAGAAAAGTATTAATGAAATCTGGATAAGGATATCAGATGTGCTCTGGATGTCTAGTTCCAGTAAGGCTAGAGGTATTTTACCTCTTACTTCCATAGTGGGGACAGATAGGGGAGACACATATGCCAGTCTGATCCCTAGTGGTTCTTCCCTCTCTGACCTGAGTAAATAAGTAATATAAATGGAGAGAAAAAAAAAAACAAAAAACAGTGGTTCTTCTGCAAGGATTTTAGACGTTAAAATCCCATAGGAAAGACAGGACAAACATGTGAACAGAATTTGAGAATGCGTAACATACTCCATATAGTAGAGAGAGATGTAAATTGCCTCTTTAAAGTATGCGTGGCAATTCTGCCTCAGAGTTTCTAAAATCTCACCCCAAACCACTCTTCTTTAAGAGTGGATATGCATCTTTTAGCTGATTCGATCATGTTTTTTGTGCTTCTTAATTCAAATCTGAAATAATCTGATATTTGCAGTTCTTGTAAACTACATGCTTTAAATTATTTTGAATTTGATTGGCTTTAAATGGAAGACAGTAGCATAGCTCAATGCTAATACTCATATGTTTATATATAGATCAAAATGCATACATTGCAGAATAGTTAATGATCCCCCAGTGAGAAAAGATGGAATAAAGGAATATATATAATGAAACTTATTTAATAATTTTCAACCAGATTGAATTTTCTTTGACTTTTTTAGGGAATAATTCTCTAAGGACAATCATGTTAGAAGCAATGTGCATGGTCACTAAGGCTATTTTTGTTCTGTATTTCAGGCTTAAAATATACCACACAAATAGAGTAAGATGCTGAAAATATATGTACTCTACCCTGATTAATGAATGCTATAGATATCTTTTTGCTCTGTCTGCTTGGTTAGCTTTGTTTCAAATGTGATACAGATCTCATGCTGCATGGCAGATCCAGAAATAGTCCATGTTCTTTAAATTCAGGCAATGTATCATATTCTATTACATCATGTCACATCAGACTATGACAGTAAAGCAAGAGTTATGTGGGTATGGGCCAGTTGGTAAACTGGTCCCAACAAACGACAATTTGAAGATCAAGTACAATATTCTTATGAAAAAAATATTTTAAAAAATAGAATCATAAATAACATATAAGACATGAAGGAGACTTTCCTATTTAGTTGCAATATCAACTTCCCACATAATTTTTCCCAAAACTGAAAAATGCAACTTGACCAGATATATTTATACAATCTGGAACTTAAATAAAGGTTTCCTACATCATATTTTGCCTTGGTATTTTTTATATATTAATTATGGAAAGATTAAATAATGCATCAGAGGCTCTTCTCACATCATGTATGTCTAAGAATACAATGGGAGACATTAGAGACCAAAAAGAAAGACTTTCAAGGATAAAGACTTTCAACATTCCGAAAATGAAGATCATGGCATCTGGTCCCATCACTTCATGGCAAATAGATGGGGAAGCAGTGGAAACAGTGAGAGACTGTATTTTCTTGGGCTCCAAAATCACTGCAGATGATGACTGTAGCCATGAAATTAAAAAACTCTTGCTCCTTGGAAGAAAATTATGACCAACCTAGACAGCATATTAAAAAGCAGAGACATTACTTTGCCAACAAAGGTCCATCTAGTCAAAGCTATGGGTTTTCCAATAGTCATATATTGATGTGAGAGTTGGACCAGAAAGAAGGCTGAGCACCAAAGAACTGATGCTTTTGAATTGTGGTTTTGGAGAAGACTCTTGAGAGTCCCTTGGACAGCAAGGAGATCCAACCAGTCCATCTGAAAGGAAATCAATCCTGAATATTCATTGAAGGACTGATGCTGAAGCTGAAGGTCCAATACTTCGGCTACCTTATGCAAAGAACTGACTCATTAGAAAAGACCCTGATGCTGAGAAAGATTGAAAGCATGAGGAGAAGAGGATGACAGAAGATAAAATGGTTAGATGGCATCACTGACTTGACAGACATGAGTTTGAGCAAGCTCTGTGAGTTGGTGATAGACAGGGAAGCCTGGCATGCTGCAGTCCACGGGTCACAGACTGAGCAACTGAACTGAACATGTAAATATCAATACTTTTTCCTCTTTATGTTAATTTTTATTGGAGTATAGTTGCTTTACAATTCCGTGCTAGTTTCTTTTAAAATATATATAGTTCCAAACAATAGAGCATATTAAATAAATTACAAGCAAACCTGGGAATACTAGAGGGAAAAATTAAGAAAATAATAGATGATAGTTTAGAATGCTGTAATTTTAAATTTCTCTGATACAGCAAAATGATTATTTAGAATGTTTAATCAAATTGCTTGTGAAAAGTGTATTTTAAATAGTATTGATAAGAAACTAAGGGAGATTCTAGGTAAAGAATAAATACTCTTTGTTTAAATCATAGCATTATTTTTTTGGTTTTATCCTAAGGCAAAAGTAAACAAATTGGACTTAATTAAACTTAAAAGCTGTTACACAGCAACGGGAATCATGAGCAAAATGAAAAGACAACCTAAAGAATGGGAGAAAATACTTGCAAAGTATATGACAGATACGGGGTTAATATCCAAAATATGTAAATAGTTCATACAACTCAATATAAAAAAAAGGGCAGAAGATCTGAACAGACATTTTTCCAAAGAAATCACACAAATGACCAACAAGCACATGAAAAGATGCTTGAAATCTCTGATCATCAGAGAAATGCAAATAAAAACCACATTGAGATATCACCCCACAACTGTCAGAATGGCTATCATCAAAAAAAAAAAAAAAAAAGTTGACCAGGACATGGACAAAAGGGAAACTTTACACTGTTGGTGGGAGTGAAATTGGTGTGCCACTATTGAAAATAGTAAGAAGTTTCTCAATAAACTAAAAATAGAACTACCCAGAAACTCCACTCTGGGGAAATATCTGAAAAAATAAAAAAACATTACTTTGAAAAGATACCTGCACCCCAATGTTCATAGCAGCATTATTTAGACTGCCAACCAGTCCATCCTAAAGGAAATCAGTCCTGAATATTCATTGGAAGGACTGATGCTGAAGCTGAAACTCCAATACTTTGGCCACCTGATGCAAAAAACTGACTCATTGGAAAAGACACTGATATTGGGAAAGATTGAAGGCAGGAGGAGAAGCAGACAACAGAGGATGAGATGATTGGATGGCATCACTGACTCAATGGGTGTGAGTTTAAGTAGACTCTGGGAGTTGGTGATGGACAGGGAGGCCTGGTATGCTGCAGTCCATGGAGTCGCATGAGCAACTGAACTGAAATGAACTGAAGGTATGGAAGAAACTTAACTGTCCATCAACAGAGGAATGGATAAAGAAATAGTAGATGGAACACTACCTAACCAATTAAGAAATGAAATTTCGCCATTTGCAACAACACGGATGGGCTTGAAGGTTAATATGCTAAACAAAATATTGATAAGTCTGACAGAGAAAGACAAATACTGTATGCTATCACTTGGATGTGGAATCTAAAAAATACAACAAATTAGTGAATAGAACAAAAAAGAATCAGACCCACAAAACAAACTAGTGATTACCAGTGGGGAAAGGAAAGACAAAGAGGGGGAATAATAAGGATAGGGTATTAAGAAGTACAAACTATTAGTAAAAAATAAGTTACAAAGATATTGCATAGCACAGAGAATATAGCCAATACTTTATAGTAACTACAAATGAAGTATAACTTTTAGATTTGAATCATACGTTATATACCTGCAATTTATATAATATTGTACATGAATAATAATTTTTAAGAATTCTAGGTATAGAAGCAGTGAAGGAAATAGAAAAACAAAACTTCAACAATTCTAGTAAATTATTACAAAATTTTTTACCTTGCGGTATATTTATGAGATTTTTACAACAGTCTTCTTTGAGCAGGTTTTCCCAAGTGGCACAGTGGTAAAGAATCTGCCTCCCAATGCAGGAGACATGAGTTTGATCCCTGGATCGGGAATAAACCATGGAGTAGAAAATGGAAACCCACTCCAGTATTCTTGCCTGGAGAATTCCATGGACAGAGAAGCCTGGGCAGGATACAGCCCATCGGGTCACAAAGAGTCAGACACGACTGAAGATGCACACACAGCACCTTCTTTGAGCGTCAATATGTCCCTCTTCATGCCCCTAAAACTATCCTTGCAACTTTGAGGAAGAACGTTAGATAGAGAAAGGCCATAAGTTATGCAGCAAAAAGAAAAAGGTATGAACTGGAAAGGACACCAAATCTTAGTAACATCTATTTGGAGAAGGAAATGACCACATGAATTCATCTAATTATTCTTTTATTCAATAAACATCAATTATCAGCTATGTGTTAGGAACAGTGTCCGGCAGTCCATTCTGAGTCACACTGGAACCTCAGAAAAACAAAACATGCATCCCTGTATCGAGTATATTCCTGTGCTTTGACTTAAGAGAAAGTCAATATAAGTGCCATCAAAAGTATGATTATATATTAAAAGGCCTGCATCGTCCAGTCTATTTCAATGCTACGTCAAACCTGACGAACTTAACTAGTGTGGGTTGTGGCACTTGCCAGGCTGGAGGACTGCAGAGGATTGGAAACCCACTGATCACACCGTAGAGCAGCCTAGTGAAAGGACACAGAAATATGTATTTATTTTTAAATGTGATATTATGTTCATAGTGTACTTTTTGCATTCTTCAAACATTACACTCAAATATTTATCTTGATTATTGAGTAATTGATGTGTTTTTTACATTTTGCATTTCACAGGTTTCACCCTAATCCAGACTTTGGGTTCAAACTTGGATTACAAAGTAGAACACAATAGGGTGTCTGCTATCAAAGAACTGAAACTTTAATAGGAACTTTGATTCCAAATCAGTATCCTCTATCCTCTATCCTATATAGGAGAAGACTCTTGAGAGTCCTTGGACTGCAAGGAGATCCAACCAGTCCATTCTGAAGGAGATCAGCCCTGGGATTTCTTTGGAAGGAATGATGCTAAAGCTGAAACTCCAGTACTTTGGCCACCTCATGCAAAGAGTTGACTCACTGGAAAAGACTCTGATGCTGGGAAGGATTGGGGGCAAGGGGAGAAGGGGACGACAGAGGATGAGATGGCTGGATGGCATCACTGACTCGATGGACGTGAGTCTAGGTGAACTCCGGGAGTTGGTGATGGACAGGGAGGCCTGGCGTGCTGCGATTCATGGGGTCACAAAGAGTCGGACACGACTGAGCGACTGATCTGATCTGATCTGATCCTATAGTCTTTTCCCTCCCTCTCTCTCTCCACACAGGTGCATACACCACACACATGCCGGCACATGCACACACACCCAATTGTATCTTCATCTTTGCTTAGAGTATTTCACATTTCCTCTGGATGTTTTCAGACTACTTATTTCCAAAAGTTTTACTCATATGTCAAAATATTCAGTTTTCCACTGTTCCTTAAGTTTCACCAACAATTTTAATGGAGCCTTAATGCTCAGTGCTTTGGCTTTTGAGATATTATCTCACTTTTGTTCATAATGCCAGGTATCTTCCATTGTTATTGCCAGAGTCACTCTCCACTCTGCTCTCTGACATGAGAAGCTGACCCACATGGACTCTACCAACAACTTTTTTATCTTCTAGCTTATAGTTGGATTCTGTCAATGGGGATCACAAAACAAATTGGAAGGATGGTGGAGAGTGAGGTCAGGATATTCACTGCCTGTCTTCTCCCTTGGCAAGTCTTCTCAGTTGGCTATGTTCCTCAACTACTCTTTCTTAAGGCAATATCTCTGGATTTTGGTAACTGCTCCCTATCCTCCCTGTGAGACTGAAGAGATATCAGCTCTCTTTTTTTACCCACTCCATTTTTTGAGTTTCCCCTTACCATGTCCACATCTTTGTAAAACATCCCTTGCAAATACAAAGTTTCAGTTTATTTAAACAGATGTGCCATCTATTTCTGGATGGAACCTTGATTGCTACTCCCATTTATCTTACTGCAGTGATCACTATGCCGCCAGTTACTATTTATTTTGATGTTCACTTTTACCTCTGTTTAAATTATTTTCTATCTTCTTTTGTTGGATTATAAAATTCTTATGTATTTTTTAAAAATATATTAAGATCTTTTATTAAGATATTTTCAAATAAGTTGATACATTACTCTGATGCTTTAAACATAGTATTTAAAACATAAGTTGACCTTAATTGATATGGAAATCTCATTATTAGAAACATGAAATACTGTAAAGTGATGCCTCAAAGAGCTTTAAAATGTTGCACAAGATCCTACAACAATCATAGACTCTCATGCAATTACGTTTATAATTGATTTCTCTTTCCCTCCTGCCACTTTACTCAACACATTTAAGGATATCAATTAGCCATTGCCTTCTCTGAGGAGGTATGCGCTAAGCACTACTTAAAGTACACAGGACTTTGTAGTATCATCCATGTACCCCTAAAAGGTACCCCTATATACCTCTTTTCTCTTCCTCATTTGATATTTTGAATCTGCAATCATCTTGGAAATGTAACTAAACATAAAAAGCAGACCTGAGTAAGGATCTGGGGGCCACCTTACAAAAGCACATATAGACTTTTAGTAAATGGGCTTTGTGATTATTGCCAACTGTTTTGTAGCTTTCAGCAGCCCATCTCTGGGTTTAAAACTACTTTTCAGAAAGTTGGAAAACAGACGTCAGAAAGAGGGATGAATGAAGATTTATAAGCATGGATCCCTTGGATAGCTTATAAATATAATTGATCACTTATGTCATTTCTACTGTGTTGCTGCTACTGCTGCTAGGTCGCTTCAGTCGTGTCCGACTCTGTGTGACCCCATAGACGGCAGCCCACCAGGCTCTCCCATCCCTGGGATTCTCCAGGCAAGAACACTGGAGTGGGTTGCCATTTCCTTCACCAATGCATGAAGTGAAAAGTGAAAGTGAAGACTCTCAGTCGTATCCGACTCTTCGAGACCCCATGGACTGCAGCCTACCAGGCTCCTCTGTCCATGGAATTATCCAGGCAAGAGTACTGGAGTGGGTTGCCATTGCCTTCTCCAAAATATCACACAAGAAGTCACAATAAAAAGTATGAGAAAGATGGAATTGAGATTAGGAAGACGATCAGAGAATGTAAGAAAAAGTCATGCACCATCTTCTTTCCTTAATTCTGTCTGACCGTTTTGGAGGGAGGCAGGTGACAAACCAATGTGATCAACCTCTTCTATCCTCACATTTTAAAAACATTGTCTTTTCATTTTTATTTCATTTTTATTCTTCTTGCATTAAAAGTTGATTATTATTAGGCTATGTTCTTATTATGATGATTATTATGATTATTATTAGGCTAAATTCTATCTCTATTTTCCAGTATATTTAATTTCTGGTCCCCATGCATTTTACTGACTTGCATAATAATCTTGATGTCATTGCAAAATGGGCATGAAGGTTTTGTGTACAATAAGAAAAATTAACCTCTTCAAAACTGCTTCTTTTCTAGATCGATGGACATTCCTATTAGTAACTGCATGCAAGTTGGTAGAGCATCTGTCTCCTGGTTTGCTTCCTTGTCAAATTTACAGATTATTCTGCATAACTTTTCACCCTGAATCTGCACTCTACAAGACAAAGGTAAAAAAGCACACAGCCAGTGCAACACTCTTTCTTTAGAGAATGAACATGCAGTGCAAATTCATGCTGTGAGGATCTGTAAAGCTCCTTGAGCCTATGAACAGGTGTGAAAAATGTTGCGACAATCTGGAAAGCATATTTTAGACCAACTACTATTGTATTAGTTAGGTAACAATAAAACTATTTACCCACAAAAAGCAGTGTATAATACTCATTTTTAATATGAGAATATAACTTTGAGAATCTGAATGTTAAAATGGTCCCCCATTAGAGAATGCACAGGTGAATAATTAAAAAGTCAAAATCAAAATACTGACAATAGTCACATATTTTATACATAAAAAGATATGCTTTCTCCAGTTTGAATCACAAAAATATTTCTTTGCAAAAGCTGAAAAGAGTAGAATCCAGATCCTGAATATTTAATAGAAAATAAAATGATATTTATTTTTAAGTGCATTCTACATTCAACACAACTGCATACGCACAACAAATCTATTGCGTTGCCCTGACATAGTTACTGCAAAGGTTTTTCCTTTGCTATCCCAAGGGCCCAATTGATTTATCTGCCAGAAGCCTAAAGCCCCAAAATAAGATAGCTTTGAGTTTACAGAGGTCATTTTTCATTGTCTAAATAAAAATTTCTAAACAAAAATCTCTCATCCTGTTAACTGCAGGGTCCTTATCTCCCCAGAGGCTACAGCAACCTGAAAGAAGCCATTTCAATTCTTTCATGAAGAAAGATAAAAGCAAGTTTTCGATTAGAAAGCCCAGCAAAGCCTTCTTATTAAATAGTGGTAACAGGAACTAGTTGAAAAGGTAAAACTGTTCTAGGACGGGGCGGAGGAAAGAGGGAAATTATTATGCATGAGACAAACCTTATACAGGGAGTGCAAAGACAATCGAAGACGGTGATATCCAAGGAGCCAAAAGGCAGTTTATGAATCCTTGTAACTCCTCACAGTTGTTCTACCCAGCTCCTTAATAAACTGCCTAGTTCTATCAAGCATGTTCTCTTAATTGTGTGCACCCACTTTTATCAACTAACATTAACTATGTGTCTCGATAATTATGCATTCAGGCCCATCTTCTCTGATCTGTCATCATTCAAAGTGCTTATGCAGCACAGGCAGGGGTGGAATGTGGCATGCTATCCTAGCTTCAGAATAATAGATTTTGTGAGGCTAAGCTAAAAGGAAATTATCAAAAATTACTTCATAGACTAAGTTTTGATAAAGAAGATAAACATAGACACTAATGGTGATGCCTTGGGAAACAAACCAGAACTGTAGAAGAAAAGAAGGATGCTGCTATTTGAAGGGAAATCTGTTATAAATGAAGGAGAATAAAAAGCACGGCTCATATTTTAACACAGTTCTTTTAGCAAAATGTACAAGGAGAAAAGAAATAATTTGGGGGCATGTTTACACTAAAACATAAACTAGTTCATTTATTTTTTTTTAATTAATTTTATTTTATTTTTAAACTTTACAATATTGTATTAGTTTTGCCAGATATCGAAATGAATCCGCCACAGGTATACCTGTGTTCCCCATCCTGAACCCTCCTCCCTCCTCCCTCCCATACCCTCGCTCTGGGTGGTCCCAGTGCACCAGCCCCAAGCATCCAGTATCATGCATCGAACCTGGACTGGCGACTCGTTTCATACATGATATTTTACATGTTTCAATGCGATTCTCCCAAATCTCCCCACCCTCTCCCTCTCCCACAGAGTCCATAAGA
Source organism: Bos indicus (assembly GCF_029378745.1). Classification (NCBI taxonomy): domain Eukaryota; kingdom Metazoa; phylum Chordata; class Mammalia; order Artiodactyla; family Bovidae; genus Bos; species Bos indicus. Next base: position 52,169,496 of record NC_091768.1, read on the forward strand.
CTGATCTATACATCAGTGTCTCTTTTGCTGTCTCGTACACAGGGTTATTGTTACCATCTTTCTAAATTCCATATATATGCGTTTCATTTATCAATTAAAGTGCCAGCGTAGCTTTCCTACTGTCTTTAAAAAACAGAAAAGGCCTGAGGTTGGGGTTGGGAGTGGGGTACTTAAATCAGTAAACAATTTTTAAAATCTTTCTGTTTGTCCTCTAAATATGTATCCTATTAATTTTTTAGATTTGTATTAATTTAAATTTTGACATAAAAAAAGTACTTCCAGACAAGAATAAACAGTCAGACACAGTCTATAAAATGTCTGGCTTACTTTGTCTTCCATTCTTAGCCATGGTGTATTAACAAATAATGAATATAATTTTTTTTCTCTCTGTTTAGATACATATTCTAAAAAGCACTTCAAGATACCCTTAATTATGTACCTAACAAAGAAAATATTTCAACTCATTTCTTCTAAGAAAATGCGAAAATAAGATTTCTATACATTAATTTTAAAATTCGTCAAAACCTGAAGGTTACCCAATAAAATACTTTCAGAAAGTATGGCTTCATATTAAGTATTTTCATGTTACTATTATTATATCTGATAGAAAAGATCTACATTTTCTAATATTCTGTAGAGAACTAATCTTAGTGGATTCAGACCGAAGTCATGTTGCTCAAAAGCAAACAAAGAATGAGAATACCACATAAGGGTTTTTTTCTCTGTGTGTGTGTATAATTTTGTTTTTGTTTTTTGTACAATAGTTATGGTGATTAAGTGGTAATACCTGATTTGAACATTTTTCAGCCAAAATCATCTTGACTATTTTCTATAGGGAATAACTTTAAAGATTAATGTATCACTAGTTCATGTGTTACAAGGAACCCAATACTGTCTCATAAGAAAATATGTGCCCATGAGGCCACCTTCAGGCAAAGTGTGAGGGTTTTTTATCCAGTGATGAGTCTTCTTTTATGCTTCAAGTATTGCTTATAAGGTACTAAACACATGACCAGTTTTACTGTTTATGAGATATATGGATCTGCCCAGAATCAGAAGTACAAAATACTCCTTCCTTGACTTCCATCAGAGAGTGGAATATTCATTTCCCAGACCTTACATGTCCATCAAAATCCAAACTAAGGAAATTATGATGCTTAGGGGAAAAAAAAAAAACAAAACTGAAAGGTATTCCCTCCTTGGCAAGTTAAAATCTGCTTCCTATCAAAATGTGTCTCTAGAGAAGATCATACATGGCTTCAATTGGCCTCCTATATACTTGATACTGGTAAGCTGGTTTTTGATGCCCCTGACCCACTGTTTAGAAGAATGCATACAACAAGCAACTCTATAAAATTCTTAATTGTATTTCATGTGTAAGTCTGAAGAAGATATTACCTCATATCAGGATCCACATGAGAAATTTTACTTAGAAATCAGTGCTCAAAAATAACTTACCCTGAGAAACTATTAGAGCTTACCTTTGTCGATATTAAGCTTTAGACAATTGATTTTATCTATTTTGTTCTTATTTTTTTTTTTTTTTTTGTATTTTACAATTATGTGTACGTGCTTAGTCACTCAGTCTTGTCCAACTCTTTGCAATCCTATGGACTGTAGCCAACCAGGTTACTCTGTCCGTGGGACTTTTCCAGGCAAGAATACTGGAGTGGATTACCATTTCCTTTCCAGGGGAACTTCCTGACTCGGAGATTGAACCCGACTATCCTGCATCTCCTGCATTGCAGAGGGATTCTTTATCACTGAGCCCGCTAGGAAGCCTTTTACAATAATAAATCATTTCAAATATTTTAGGAAACAGAGTGTGGCATAAATAATAAATGGAATAGTTAAAATGATTGAACTCACATTACAAAATCCATACAAATTAAAAGGAACACCTAATAAACATTGTGGGAACAGTGGAAATAGTGGCTGAGTTTATTTTTGGGGGGCTCCAAAATCACTGCAGATGGAGATTGCAGCCATGAAACTAAAAGACACTTACTCCTTCAAAGGAAAGTTATGACCAACCTAGACAGCATATTAAAAAGCAGAGACATTACTTTGTCAACAAAGGTCCATCTATTCAAGGCTATGATTTTTCCAGTGGTCATGTATGGATGTGAGAGTTGGACTGTGAAGAAAGCTGAGCACGGAAGAATTGATCCTTTTGAACTGTGGTGTTGGAGAAGACTCTTGAGAGTCCTTTGGACTGCAATGAGATCCAACCAGTCCATCCTAAAGGAGATCAGTCCTGGGTGTTCATTGGAAGGACTGATGTTGAAGCTGAGACTCCAATACTTTAGCCACCTGATGAGAAGAGCTGACTCATTTGAAAAGACCCTAATGCTGGGAAAGATTGAGGGCAGGAGGAGAAGGGGATGACAGAGGATGAGATGTTTGGATGGCATCACCGACTCGATGGACATGGGTTTGGGTAGACTCCGGCAGTTAGTGATGGACAGGGAGGCCTGGTGTGCTGCAGTTCATGGGGTTACAAAGAGTCAGACATGACTGAGTGACTGAAGTGAGTAAACATTGGCCTGCATAATGGTCAGGTAAGTAGAAAAAGATGTCAAGAGGCAGATGTTTGTCCATTGTTAGTGCAGTTATTCGTAATGCCAGCAGGGACCAAATTGTTCCATCTTTCTGCACTGATATCATTAGACTGTTACTTTTTTTTCATGTCTGCACTTTTTCACTCTTAGCTTTACTGCCACTCCTAAGTAAGACTATATTCAAAGATAAGAGGCAGAGTGAAGGAATAGTACCAGCCATGCTTATGTCAGGAAGAGAGTATCACCAGATGCCCCAGCAGACTTTTCCTCAGGCCTCATTGGCTGTAACAAGAACACATGGGCCCTTTTGCTACAAGGGAAGCTGAAAAATAGAGTACTCAGCTTTCTGAGATGGCAAAAGAAAGGGTAGTATATTCAGCATGTAGATATCAAAAACAATATAAAACAAAACAAAAAGAGCTTCTAAATACTCATTATTAAGTTCAGAAAGAATAAGGTACTATATATGTGGTTCTATGTCAGGAAGATTCCCCTGGAGAAGGGAATGGCAACCCACTCCAGTATTCTTGCCTGGAGAATTCTGTGGACAGACCATGGCATTGAAAAGAGTCGACACAACTGAGCGACTAACACACTTCCACAGGTACTTTTCACTGTAAGTGTATTTGCTGTAGGCATCTTTGCCACAAGCATTTTTGCCATAAATATTTTTGCCACATAACTAATTGGCCAAGTCCATTTTGCCATGACAAGAAATAACTAGTTGACAGTTTGATTTGACAATTTGGTTTCATGTGTTAAAATGCCGTATGCTTCTTCCAGTTAGAGACAATATTGATGGCTTTATGGAGCTGAAAATTTTCCTGAAGAATTGGTTTTTTTATTTTTAAACATACTACATTGGAAGATGTACTCAAAGGCACAGAGTTGAAGCCACATTTCCCATAGAAATTTGGAACATCTAATATGTGACAATATGCCAAGAACAAACGACAGTGAAGCAACTTTCACGGTACAATAGAAAGCTCAGGTACAAATACACATCCTAGCATTTGGAAACGTACCTCTATTAATGAAGGAAGCAATTTAAGTGAAAAAATAAAAAGCATCATGTTGAGTGGTAATACAAGTGAATGACAGAAAAATAAAAGTATACCACCATGAATGAACGCAAGTACTTACGTACAATCTACAAAAGAAAGTCAGTTATTTGTGCAGTATGCCATGAATCTACACACATTTTAAATGTAACCAAATATTTTGTATTTTGCCTGTGTCAATTTTGTTATTCAGTTTTCCTATTTCCTTTTATATTTTTCTTTTATTCTTTGTTATTTTATCTTTTATAGCAAAATTGCCTGATGGCCAATTGTGCAACAAAAATGCTGCAGCAAAAAATGTACATGGCAAACGGTGAAAATGCTAAACATGATATTGAGTATGAGAGCACTCCAAAATAGTTGAGCAAGTTGTAGAGTTTTGTCTTTACAATGTGGATGGTTACTTTTTAAATGTGTTAATTGTGATGGCATCAACTATCATTACCTAAGATCTCAAGGCCCAGAATAAAGTTAAAGTGAAGTTCAATCTTGTGAAAGTGAATGTAATTTGCATATCAAATAAAGTTCTTAATGATGTCCAATTTCTTTAGCCAATTCTTGTTAGACCTGATAGGTCATCATTGGTCTCACATTGCATTATGGGTGAAAAGGAATAAAATGTGAACTCTGCCTGTACCTTTTTTCACACACTGTTTCTGTTTTCTTTATTCTTATTATATTTGTGCTTTCTTTGCAAAGTTACTTTCTTTGCAAAAAATTTTTAAGTCACACATTTCTTTTCCAAGCTTCATTTACTGCAAATGAGTAATGACATCCATAAATCCACTTAATTAGGAATACAGAATTATAATATTTAGCATTTACCTTAGTATGTGTCAGCACAGTTCAAAAGGCTTTAGTCACATTTGCACATTTAATCATCACAAAAGCCAAAGATAGGTACTATTAGTAACTACATGTTATAAATGTAAAATGTGAGGCTCATTGAGGGTTTAGTGGCTACTCAGCTAGTAAATAGCTGAGCTTGAACTCAAAAACAGACTGCTCTAATCCCAAAGCATCTTTTCTTCACCACTCTATCAAAATTCAACCAAGCAAATGAAATGGAATTTTAAGGCATACTTGTGGTCTAAGAAAAAGTAAGAAGTCAAAATAAGATCAATACAATGGTATAGCTGTATTAAAGGCAAACCACTGGGAAATTTCAACGCATTTTTACAATTGTATATATGGTAGAGTACAACAAAGTTACATCCCTAGGATAATGACGGGCATCAGAATATTCTCAATTACTTCCTAAGAAAGATTGGAATAGTTTTTTCTTTATAAAAGCTGTAAGCCAAAAGAGTATTCTAAGCTCTCAGCCAAAAAGGGGAATTCAATGAATTTTAAACCATCATTCAGTTAACAGACCACCTTACCTGCCTCCTGAGAAATCTGTATGAAGGTCAAGAAGCAATAGTTAGAACCAGACGTGGAACAATGGACTGGTTCCAAATTGGGAAAGGAGTCTGTCAAGTCTGTTTATTGTCACCTTGCTTATTTAAATGTATGCAGAGTACATCATGCAAAATGCCAGGCTGTATGTATCACAAGCTGGAATCAAAATTCCAGGGAGAAGTATCAATAACCTCAGATATGCAGATGACAGCACCCTTATGGCAGAAAGTGAAGAAGCACTAAAGAGCCTCTTGGTGAAAGTGAAAGAGGAGAGTGAAAAGGCTGCCTTAATTCTCAGCATTCAAAAAACTAAGATCATGGCATCTGGTCCCATCACTTCATGGGAAAAAAAAAGTGAAATGGAAACAATGATAGATTTTATTTTCTTGACCTCCAAAAATCACTGCAGATGGTGACTACAGCCATGAAATTAAAAGACGCTTGTTCCTTGAAGAAAAGCTATGACAAACCTAGACAGCATATTAAAAACCAGAGATATCACTTTACCAACAAAGTTCTGTCTAATCAAAGCTATGGTTTTTCCAGTAGTCATATATGATTGTGAAAGCTGGACCATAAAGAAGACTGAGCACCAAAGAATTGATGTTTTTGAACTATGGTGTTGGAGAAGACTCTTGAGAGTCCCTTGGACAGCAAGGAGATTCAACCAGTCCATCCTAAAGGAAATCAGTCCTGAATTTTCACTGGAAGGACTGATGCTGAAGCTGAAACTCCAATACTTTGGCCACCTGATGTGAAGAACTGACTGGAAAAGACCCTGATGCTGAGAAAGATTAAAGGCAGGAGGAGAAGGGGATGACAGAGGATGAGATGGTTGGATGGCACCACCAACTTGATGTACATGAGTTTGAGCAAGCTCTGGGAGTTGGTGATGGACAGGGAGGCCATGGGGTCACAGTCCATGGGGTGTGCTGCAGTCCATGGGGTCACAAAGAACTGGACACGACTGAGCAATTGAACCAAACTGACTGTCAGCATTTAAGAATTCCAGTAGGAATGTCACCAGAAAATAAAGCATTTATTGAATTCACTACTTTTTCTGTTTCTTCAATGAAAGTTCACAGTTGTTTATATGACCTTTGAATTCATAAGATTTTTAAGGATAGAGATCTCATGATGTTTTATATATATAATTTCATGGCTGCAGTCACCATCTGCAGTGACTTTTGAGTTCAAGAAAATAAAGTCTATCACTCTTTCCATTGTTTCCCCATCTATTTGCCATGAAGTGATGGGACCAGATGCCATGATATTAGTTTTTTGACTGTTGAGTTTTAAGTCAGCATTTTCACTCATCTCTTTTACTTTCTTCAAAAGGCTCTTTAATTTGTCTTTGCTTTCTGCCATAACGGTGGTGTCATCTGCATATCTGAGGTTATTGATATTTCTCCCTGCAATCTTGATTCCAGCTTGTGCTTCATCCAGCCTGGCATTTCGCATGATGTACTCTGCATACAAGTTAAATAAGCAGGGTGACAATATCCAGTCGTGACGTACTCCTTTCCCAATTTGGAACCAGTCTGTTGTTCCATGTCCAGTTCTAAATGTTGCTTCTTGACCTTCATACAGATTTCTCAGGAGGCAGGTAAGGTGATGTGGTATTTCCATCTCTTTAAGAGTTTTCCAGATTTTGTTGTGATCCACACAGTCAAGGGCTTTGGCACAGTCAATAAGGCAGAAATAAATGTTTTTCTGGAACTCTCTTGCTTTTTCTATGATCCAACAGAGGTAGGCAATTTGATCTCTGGTTCCTCTGCCTTTTCTAAATCCAGCTTGAATATATGGAATTTCACAGTTTACATAACTATTGAAGCCTGGCTTGGAGAATTTTGAGCATTACTTTGCTAGCATGTGAGATGAATGCAATTGTGTGGTAGTTTGAACATTCTTTGGCATTGCCCTTCTTCTTGATTGGAATGAAAACTGACTTTTTCCAGTCCTGTGGCCACTGCTGAGTATTCCAAAGTTGCTGGCATATTGAGTGCCACCATGAGTATATTGGGGTCAGTAAGTTAGTCCACATGTAATAGAAGTGTGCTGACTCTCACTGAACAGACCTCATATTGCACCATAATCCAACTAAAATACCACATTCTCCTCCATCCTCAGCTTCTTGTGGCTCTTATTTTAACAGATTTAAGCTAGAGTTTTAAATATTCACTTACTTATTCTTCTTAGACTTCCCTGGTGGCTCAGACGGTAAAGCATCTGCCTACAATGCAGGAGACCCAGGTTCAATCCCTGGGTGTGGAAGATCCTCTGGAGAAGGAAATGGCAACCCACTCCAGTACTTTTGCCTGGAAAATCCCATGGGAGGAGCCTGGTAGACTACAGTCCATGGGGTCGCAAAGATTCGAACACGACTGGGCTACTCTACTTACTTATTCTTAAATTCTGCTCCAATAGCAGAATTTTGTTTTAACTCTCAGATGAGGTAGCAAAAATTAATTAAAATTCAACTATCCAATAAAATGAAACTTTCATTTAGTCTATAGCCATGTTTCCTCTGATTCATTGCAAATGGATGTTTTGCAGATAGTATCTTCACTTCTAGATCATGTTATGGGAGAAGACTCTTGAGAGTTCCTTGAACTGCAAGGAGATCCAATCAGTCCATCCCAAAGGAAATCAGTCCTTAATATTCATTGGAAGGATTAATGTTGAAGCTGAAACCAATACTTTGGCCACCTAATGGGAAGAACTGACTCATTGGAAAAGATCCTGATGCTGGGAAAAATTGAAGGCAGGAGGAGACGGGGATGAAAGAGGATGAGATGGTTGGACAGTATCACCAACTTGATGGACAGGAGTTTAAGCAAGTTCCGGGAGTCGGTGATGGACAGGGAAGCCTGGCACACTGCATTCCATGGGGTCACGAAGAGTCGGACACGACTGAGTGACTGAACTGGATTGAACTGAACTGATGGGAAATAGGCTGCTTGGTGTTTGCCGACTTCCTATTCTTTTTGAGAATTTGGCTATTTCACTGTTTTACTATTAATCTCTAAAGCGATAAAACTTCTCTCAAATAACTTAGATTTAGGTGCAAAATCTGATGTAAATCAGATTCAAACTTATTGATAAAAAAAATCAATAGTGGAGAAGTTCCCAGAAATCTGAACTGATGGCTTGATACAATTGTTATATACTGTGATACACAGTATTTTACCCTCTTTTCACCAAACCAATCTCTGTTTTTTATACTTCAAACCACTTCCCAAAATATGAGAAATCTTATTAGCTCTTTTATGTTAAGGAGGTCTTTCTACAACAAGGATTATCAAACTTTCACATTGGAACACAAATCTATCTCATAGCTGAGGATTGGTGGGATATGTTATCAAGTAAATTGTGCTCAAAATAATACATACAGTCCTATTTAGATATGTTTGAAATATTCTTTAAAGTTGTTTTAATCCATCCATCTATTCTCCCATACAACAAACATTTATTGGGAAAACTGAATATATGTATACTCTGCTAGGTGGCTTCACCTTCAATCTTATCTCATATGTAAGAATAGTTGCTTGGCCCAGAAAAAGCTCAAACAAATACAAGCATCTTTATGAATATAAATAAAACCATATTATAGAAAATTGATCATTTCAGTTATGATATTGATAATATTCCTGAATGTTTGCAGGTAAGACTTTGCAGGAAGTTCAGCTTACTCCATGATTTATTTGCCAGCCACATTCCCAGTTAAGACTATTAGTACACAAATGGTAGAACTGGTCAGAATAATTCAGGGAGTATTAGTGTAGTTTCTTGCCTGTAGCTACTGATAATCTCATCGATATCTCATGCAATTTCTAATAAAAATTGTATATTTGTTAGATTGCAAAAATAAATATAGAATCTAATATGATTTCAAGCCATTTCAAGTGATATGAGAATATAATGATTTAGGTATGGTGTTCCAACTAGAAGTTTTCAGGAGAAGTTTCCCAGAGTAGGTGGCATTCTAGCTGAATTTTACAAGATGAGCTTTTATTTGGCCAGGAAATGATAGGTGAGGAAAGCATCCCGGCACAGAGAACAGCACCAGGACAGGTGTGCAGAGTAGGCAGGGAACTACACCCACTTAAGTATGATTAGGGGTAAGGCATGAGGTATACTACTGGGACCTGGGGCTGGAGGCCATATGGTCTCCATTTCAAAACTGGTCAGGCTACTTCAAAAAAACGCAAAATGTACCACAGGTCAAAAGGAGCCAGTGAAGAGATTTAAAGAGAAATGAAATAATTGGGCTTTAGGTCTACATTTTAGCATGAGTGCTCTAAGTCCAACACTGCTGTAAAAGAACTAAGAAAGAAAAAATGGAGGCAATGTCTCCTATTCAATATCAGGAAGAGGAGATTTTCTGAAGAGCCCTCTCTCCCAGGAGGATCTGCTCATGCTGTGGCTGCTTGAAGCCGTGGGTCTCCTGTCCATACTTGATTCTGCAACTGGACCCCTCTTCCTCCCCTTCATGAATTATGCCTCATGCCCTGATTATCTTCCCTTATAACCTGATTTCACTTCCTTAATCTTCTCATTCTTTAAGACCCCAGTCAACTTGGACCAACTATTTTCTCCTGAGGAGAAGACAATAAAAAAGAAGCGAGTAAGTTGTATTGTTCAAAATAACAGTATTCTAAATTTATAGCATTAATGCCATGTTTATGTATTTCACATACCTATTCTTTAAAAAAACAGATAGTATGGCTCTATTTAATTAGCTTCTGTATGTATTATGCTTACCCAGTGATATCTACGTTTCAGGATAAAAATAGCTTTAGTAGATCCATATGCAACACCAGCCACTGACATAAAGAATACATAACGAAACCGTTATATTCCAAGAGAAAATCCAGATGATTAATTTCCAAATATTTTTAGTGGAATGTTAACAGAGAAACAAATAATATAATTATACATATGGGTACCCACACAGACTCATACACACACAAAAAAACTATACAAAACATTATTTTTCTATTTTAAGCTATGTCATTGAACTTACTTGGTTACTAGAAAAATCTTTTAGAAAGCACCCTGAAACAGCACTGTGGAGATGTAAGACAAAAAAAAAAAATTCCACTACTATATAGCTTTCAGTGTAGAACCTATAATGTCCTTGATGGAGACCATCATGTATTGGGACACATATGCTGTTTTCTACTATTTCTTTGATTAGCCCTCATTCTTGCTCTTCAGGGTTTCTATCATAATACAAGAAAATAAAATTTTAAGCCCAGAAGGATTTTTACAGTAATGCAAGCTATTGATCGGTGCAGTTTTTTCAACCAAAGCTTACTATTGCATCCAGATTCCTTACAGCTCCAATATGCCCAGTGGGTTAATATTAGGTAAGGTACAAGCTGTTAGAAAACTACCAGTAATTTTTCTCCCCTCAATGTTGCTACATATTTCAAGCTCCTGTGGGGCAATAACAAAACTTTATTTTTTGCTTTTGTCCAAACCTCAGATTTCAGACATATTCTTAGCAATAAAGATCAGCCATAAAACATGTATTCAAACCATGATTTTCTTGTGTTGGTTAATCCTAAGACATTGGGGCATAGCCATGTCTATTGTCCAGCCCAGAAAGACATCTTAAACACCTGCCATCTCCCCCTATTCCCAGAAGACCATGGATGAACTATAAATAGTGATTGCTATTGCCTTCTCTAACTGGACATTTTAACTTTCCACTATCTGCTTCCCCAGGCTCTGCTTTGAATCTTCTACTTCTGCTTCCTGGCCTGAAGTCCTTTGGTTTGTAGCTAAGCCCATCCTATGTCTAATCTCTAGAGACTGTCTCTGCTTCAGAGGCAATTTTATAGGAGGCTTAAGCTTCAATGTCCTTCATTTGCACAGGCCATTTCCGTGATCCCTGGATTGGGAAGATCCCCCTGGAGGAGGGAATGGCAACTCACTCCAGTATTCTTGCCTGGAGAATCTTCATGGACAGAGGAGCCTGCAGGGTTACAGTCCATAAGATCACAAACAACTGGACACGACTGAAGCGACTTCGCACTCGCACTCTCGTGACCCTGAATGGGAAACTAGAAATTTTCATTTACATTGAAAAGTAAGAATTTGGGGGACTTCCTTGGAAGCCCAGTGGTCAAAAATCCACACTTCCAATGCGGGGGGTGTGGATTTGATCCCTGGTTGAGATCCTACATTCTGCATGGCATGGCCAAAAAAAAAAAAAGTAAGAAATTGTATTTTTTCTCAAAGATGACCACCCATACATTTATGAGGCTTTTGATGCCACAAAACTTAGATCTGCCCCTAATTTCATCCCTATATTAGTGTTTTGGTTGAGGTTCCCCTTGTAGAACTGTTCTCTTCAGTCTCACCAACTGGGTTCTCCTTGCTGAGGCCCACAGCTATGTTCCAGCTTGATCTAGGCGTCTCTAGGCTTCTGCACAAAAAGCCATGCCAGGCTCATCTCTGGGCCATGCTTATCAGCATAAGAGAAGAAAAACCTGAACTACAATAAATAGTATAAGACAAATATTACCCTAAAAGCATGTATGTGAATAAAATGCAAAATTAAGTCCCCAAGATAGGATAGAAAACAGATTACTTTCATCTGCTGCCGGTTTCTCATCTGCTGCCGGTTTCTCTGGGACATATCCTAGAATTGCATGAAAACTGGGAAAAAGAAAGCTATTGATACTTCTAATGCAGACATATCAAAATATCTCTGAGTGACAATTTAGCCACAGATAGAGGGTCCTGAAAGTATGTTTGTTTCCACCTAAATGTTGGCACCATCGGAGACTACAGCCCAAGCGGATAAAGCTGTACATGTGGGGCTGTCCACCTGCAGAATGGCAGGTGGAAAATTATTCAGGGGAAAGAGTTTAATTGGTGACCTTTAAAATAATGATTCATTACCTTAAAACACTTTTATTATGTCAGCGTGAGTGCTTCAATTGAAACTAATGTATTTAAATCAAAAACAGTAGGTCTTATTTAACCTATCTCAACCAAAAAAAAAGTACATTTTAAAGAATTTGCTGGAATTCTTTACTTTTCCTTCCCCTTCCCCCATTCTCCTTTCATCCTTTTCTTTTGTTCTTTTCTGTGCTACTTTCTTCCTCTTTCCTTCTTTTCTTCCCTTCTTTCTTTCTTCTTCCCCTCCCTCTGTTAAAGCCCTGCTTTTATTACTTGGGCGTTCTCCAATTGTTCATTTGCAAATGAAGTTGTATCTGCAGAGTAGTCTCTAACTCTAAATAGTCAAAAGCCTTTCTCCATTTCCTGGAAGCAGCTGGCCAAAAATGACTTCAGGAAAAACTCTTCCAACCAGGCAAAGAAATCTGGCAGACCAGTGTTCAACTTTTGATTTGACCCTTACTAGTTACTACCTGGATATGGTATTGGGTATGGAAGTGAGATAATATTTGTAAAGCAGCTGCTGAGGTTCTGGACCCTTAATTAAGGTTAGTTCACTGCATTGGCCCTCATAGTCTAATGATTGGTCCTCCATCATTTCCTCATTGCACGTATTTTTGTATGTCCAGCCCAAAGGCAACCCTTTTAGGTCTTACATTTGGCCTGGATTTTCCAGAAAGAGTAACTGAGAAAATTAACAACCTATTAAATGATACGCTGAAAGTGTTGCACGACTCACAAAAACCAGATTCCTATATGCTAACATGGATCTGAACCTAGAGCAGACATATGCAGGCAGCTACTCCAGTACCAAGAAAATAAATGGCTGGGTAAAAGCTATATTTACTAGAACATGTTTGTGATTTTGAAGGAAAATTTTGTGACCAGTTTTCATTATATTCTGGGCTATGTAACTTTTTATGGCATACACATTTATAAATAAAAGTATGAGAGCCTCTAAATCACTGACTTAGGCTGAAATGATGCCTCTAGGGTTTGGGATTATAAAAAAATAAAAGGAGACTGAGCAGGGATCATAAGGCAATATCCTACAGGAAGCAAATTGATACCTGGGATTACAGTAGCAATTCCTTTCTGGCATTCACGAAGGAACATATTTTAGATAAACAAATAGGCAGAACATTTTGGATCTCTGTAAATAGATCTAAAAAGTCAGGCAAGAGCCTTTCCCTATATGGGTGAAAATGACATCATTCATAACCTTTTGAGCAATTGGTGCATTTTGGAGAGCTATAATTTGCAGATATGATACTGAAGTTGAACTATTCACTCTATTTAACATTATAGCCCTATTGGCAGAACATGAGAAAGACAAGCTATGACTAAATTTCTCATGACTATTTTTTCAATAAGAAAATTTCACCTGTAACATTTCCATATTAAAAATGTGTTTAGATATTAAATATATATATTTTTTCTGTATCTGAAAAAATGCTGATTTATTCCCATATCAATCTTTTAGGCCAAATGCCATAACTGCTATTTTTCTAATGGATGTACAGACATAGGAAGTTAAGTGACACACAGAAGGGATCCTACACCACAGTCATTTTCTATCTTTTAGTCATATGTTCCAAGGTGTCAGTGTGCAAAGTACTGAGTGAGGAGTTTAGAGGAGCTTGAAATGAAAAAGAAAATGTTATATTATTCCTTAAGGAATTTAGAAACAATAGGAGAGAGGAAATATTACACAAATATTTATGATGCAAGAAGCAGCTTAACATGTGCCATGAGAAATGTACAATCACAGATCATAGAGTTTCAAAGAAGGCAGAAGTCTGTCCAAGATAACTCAAAAAAGCTTCATGAACAAATGTTATTCAATCTAGATCTTGAATTATAAACAGAATTTGAAACAAAAAATATTGATGAATTGTATTCTAAGAATCCAATTTTAAGTAAACTTGCATTTGTTCCTCTTGAACAAAAACTCTGGGAGGTAAAATTAAAACCTAACAAAAGTCTTTGTTATTACCTCATAATAACAGAAAATTTTTTGACTTCTGTGCTCATAATTTCCACCAATTATTTCTAATGGAATCTGAAGATCAGAGTATACTACGGGTAAGAAACAGCATGAACAAAGAAAAAAAAATCACTAACTCTCTACTGATTGCAATATTTGATGTCTAATGACCAGAGGTAGAAGGAGGGAGGAGCGTTAGTGACTGACATCGTCCTCTGGGCAACTCTGGGAGTACTGTAGCTTTAAAAAGAACACATATACCCTAATTCATTTAGTTGAGCACTTATTTTAAAATACATCAGAATAAGAAACATACATAATAAATTACTGCAGGTTTGTTATCTTTTCTTTTTTAGTGTGTTTTTTCCATTTACCTAACAATGAAAAACATTATGTTATTTTCATTTTATTTGAATATCCATTCATCTGGATGGGGTACAGGATATAAACTGGTTATGCTGTTTTGATAAAGTACATAAATTAGCCTCCCTTTTATTCATGCCATTCCCTTTTATTATTTATAGTTATGCTCACCAAAAAGAACAAATAAATCCTGTGAAGACACTATACAAGCCTCTATTGGAAATATTAGTGTTCACATACGATAATCCCTTTCACAGGGTGAAGGCACTGCAAACAGCTCCTCAAGCCCTGAGTTTCCACTGTGCACTTAGGGTCACTGGTGGGCATCTACATAAACAAATGTCACTACTGGTTAAAAGGAGACATTCAGACACTCAGGACCTGGAGTAAAAATGGAATTCTTGACACATGGATAAACTAGAACTCCCACCTACTTAAAAATTACTCGCAAGATTATTGCTAAAGTAACTTTCCTATTAATTCATGTTAATAGCTCTTGGGTTTGAAAACAGTATTGTGGGTTAGTGCTAGTATATATCACCTTCTTCAAGGTAATAATTTAAGTATAAGTAAATGTAAGACACATCTGACTATATCATTCGCATAAGCACTGCAAAAATATTCAGAAACAACAGGGAAAAATGCATTTGTATGCTTAATTTGAATAGAATTAGTGAATCAGGTCCTTGCAAACTAAACTTGAGTGTGAAGGAAACATATCCAGAGAGACAAGGGGCAGGGTGAGCAGGGGTTGCCAGAGGAGGGAGAGAAGGGGAAGATGTGGGAAGACCAAGCAAATAGCCTCTTTATACATTGAGACGGTTTTGAGAATAATAATGTGCTAGTTTCTTTCTTTCTTTCTTTTTTTTTTTTTTTAATCTAAGTAGCTATTGAAGATTGTAATGATTTCAGTCTAAAAAGCAATGCTGGAAAGCCTCTTTGGAGATTGCCAACTCCCACTGTGCAGAAACACTGTGTTCCTGCGTGCTGGTGTAATGGAGACAAACAAAAGAAACACTTCAAGGAAAAGGGAGGCAGCAGAGGCAGGGCAGAAAAAGCGCGGAAGACATGGTTCCCAGAAAAACAGTAAGAGTTTTAGCTATGACCAAAAGCAAACATAACAACCCCCAGGTTTGAAACTGATATAAGTTAAATTAAAAGGTTAGCCATGTAAGCAATATAATACATAATGATATTCTCAGTCAAAATAATAGTCACTTGTCATCAACAATAATGATCTAGTCCCAGGTGCAGTGATACCAAATCCCCCCACGCACATACACACACCTTAAACTGGCTCAATTTGATTTCACCTTTTCAGATATCTGATTGGGCTCCTATTGGGAGCAAATTTATTTGAAAGATTATTAGTTATGTAAACACGTTGTTCTATTGCTTCAGTCTGCTTGCACATGTCTCTTTTTTTCTCCCTTTTGGAAAAATAAATATTTTAAAAATCAACATACATAACTACACAATGAAAGTATCCTAATTAAGATGTCTCTTAGTTACTTCAGCTCCTATAAAGCTTTAAACATGGCTTATTACCTCCAGATTCTGACCAAAGGTTAATAATAATTACTGTTTGCTTTCAAATGTTCTTAATGCAAAACTTGCATGAGATGAAAACCATGTGAGGTGAAAATTTGTATTGTATGCACGTTCCAGAAAAGACTATGAAGATAAACATTTTAAGTAAGTATATTTAAATTTGTTTTTAATCTCAAAAAATTTTATCACAGTGTCTGTTTGGCAAAACCAATACAATATTGTAAAGTTAAAAAAAAAAAAAAAACTATGAAATGAGGATTAACTCTGCTATTTCTGTACTAGGAATGGATGCTTCTTGGATAGTCATTATATGTCATTATAAATCAACATATAATTACTATGTTATTCACCATTGTATAAGGTTTATCTGTAGGTTTCATCAAAGTATTTTGGTATTACTACATTTCATATGGTACAGTGCAAATGAAGCATCTCCTTCTTGTAACCAGAAATATTCTCTGGAAAAAATCACCCTGAATTATTCTGATATATGGTCTTCACATCCCTATTTGGCAAGCAAATTATTGTATCTGAAAACTATGAAGAAAGGAAGTTCAGGGGGAAAAAAAAAAGACATGGGCAAGACGTTGTGGCCAAAAACTCCAAACCACTAATGCTGTCAAAATTATTTTGAAAGTCACAAAGTAATCTGAGAACCATATATTACTTAGCTTCTTTTTTAACAGAGACATGATCTTGATTATGCTATCTTTATTATCACTGTGTTAAAAAGTGTAATTGTAAAATTTACCAATGTACAGTAAGTTCATTAATTATAATACAAAAATATTCTACCAATGGACACAGAATAATATTGAATGATATTCTTTTGTATAGTCCACTGAAATAATATTTGTTTAATACAGTATTTACATACTTAATATCTGAGTAGCTATTAGCCATACCTGGTTATAAGATAGAAAAATAACAAAGAGCAATATAGGAATTCTGCTCTTACTGACAACTGCTGTTCATGTTTCTCGAATAAAGAAAACATTTTTTTTTGCTTAATATTATTCAAGAAATTGAAAAACCTAGCTGTTAACTACAGGCAGATCCATTCTTATTCATAATACTCAAATGTTTCATTTTGATATCTCATGTCCCTTTTGTTTTTAATTATTTATTATCAGTGCTAGCATATTATATATAATATAATGATAGTTATTATTACATAATGGCTAACATTTATGAAACATTTACCATGTGCCATGCATTTTTATAAGAGCTTTACATACACTGACACATTTAATTCTCATGACAACCTGAGAGATGTATTTTATTATCCCAATTATATAGATGAAAGGTTAAATAACTTGCCCAAGAGCAAATGCATTTTAAGTGGGAGTCAGAATTAAACCCTCGTAGTCTGCTTTGTACACAGTACTTCTGGTATTGGAAAGTCAAGGCATGACTAAATATATCTATATTTATTTGAATGTATTCAAATTATCATATAAGTTTATAGTATTTCTAAGCAGTAGAATATGTATGATTTACCAATAAAATTGTAATATACTTTTCAGAGGAAACAGTATTATCACATACGACCATCCATCCTCTGGAAAATAAAATTTTTAAAGACAGAGTGAAGAAAAGAGAAAGGCATCTCTGATTGACCTCAAAAAGAAAAAGATGGAGGCCACCTAAGACTCCAAGGAAGAGCAATGGGCTAGAGTCACTCCCTTCCTTTACCTTATCTTTTGATGATTTCAATATGGCTGTAGTTTGTATTATTCTCATTGCTTGCTTTTTATTTAAAAAAAAGAAGTAACAGACATGCTTGCCAACTAAAAATGATTAAGAAGAATGTGGACTTTTATTTTACTCTTTCCTCACAAAATCCAGTTATTTTTCTAGAATACATTTTTTTTTAAGAAGACAGTTTAATAGCAAGTTCTGTCTCCATTCATTATGATGCTTAACAAGACGGTCTGGGTGGGTGGTTGCTCATCTGGAGCTTGGTAGTGGGTTGCTTGCTAAATAATAAGTAGGTCAATCTAAAGAAACAACTCTGATGATGGTAGAGAACTCTAGATGATGATGGTCTGTGGTGGTCTCACCTACCTAGATGTCTGCCTGTGGACTTTCACACCTGGGACTGAGTTTCCATTTATGTTCAGATTTGAAGCAGCAGCAGTGTAAGTAAAACAGCACAAGACAGTAACATACGAAGTTGGAAAGATATAGTCTGGGCCCTCTAGAAGCTCACAACTTAGTGCATGAATGAGTGGCAGAGACTAAGTGTTTACTATGACTCTGAGACATTGTACAAGTTGTTGGTGAAGACAATGCCACATAATCTAAGAGGGGCCAACGCAGGGTAATCAGGAAGCCTTCACAGAAGAGACGACGTGTGTCTGGATCTTGCAGAAGGTTTTATCATCAAGCCAACCAAAGAGAACAGGGAGAGGGATATGCAGAGATTAAAACAGTTCTTGCCAGAAGGAAAATACAACAACCCAATCAATTTCACTTGCGCAGAAATCAGTTCTTAGAAACTACTTACAAACTCCAGCAAAGCAGAAGGATTCTCAGCCATTCCCAGCAAGTTTGTAATCCCACATGGAACTCTCCTCATTCATTTGCTGAGAGTATGAATATGGGGCAACAGTGGTGAAATCACCCAGCGATGATTTTAACCCCTCAGCCCTTCATCATTTAGCACCTTCCCCTCACTTTGCTGTTTCTCTGTTTGGAGTTCTGTTAAGCAGGGTTCTTGTGGCTTTAAAAATGCAAAACGGTTGCCAAAAAGAACAGTTTTGCCATGTAGCAAATGTTCATACTCTGCAATGCTAATTTATGTCCTTCCCTATAGTTATACAGGTTGCTATGTGCAATGAATTAAACATTAATAAAAATATTTGATGATGCTATTAGAGAATATATGGAGAAAGATGAATGCTTGAGTACAGGTGTTGGCATTCTAAGGAGACAGTTTTTTTCTTTTCTCAAGATTTGAAAAGCCACTGAAATGAAAGCATTTGGAAAATGCAACTATTGGAAAACTTAGCATGAGTAAGTTTCTGTTGCTTAACTTGGGTACTGGCTTCATGGATGTGCAATTGGAAATAATTCACTTATTTCCAATAAGTTCTACACTTATGATAAGAATACTTTCATTTGGATATATCATATATTAATAACAACTTTAAGAAATTTTAGCATTAGCAATGAAATCTTTAATACATTCAAAAATGCAGAAGTATAACCATATTTTTTCAGTTCCAAATCTAAAATAAAAACAACATAAAAATAGGAGAAACACTTCTCCACATAGAAATGGATTTTTTCATCTCTTGAAGAAATTTGATAAACGTAATAGGAATTCTGGCTATGATATTTGTGGAAAATACCCACAAAATATATATTTGTGAATGAAGTAGGACATTTTTTTTCATTTTACTTGAGCTCAATACATTGCTGCTTTTGTTTCCACTTTTGTGTTTCCATATAAGAGAATGGAACAGCCCTAGAGGCTGACAGACAGTTATGTGGCATTTAACAACAGAGAAGGAGGCTCTGTCCGCCAAGAGTGGCAATAAGCTGACTGACTTCATGGAATACTAGAGGTGGGGAAATTACCTTGATGCTTTCTACTTGTGCTGATTTTTTCTTCTGCTGACACTTTTGATGTTCTGAAAGTCGCTTTGCTCACATCCTCTGCTACTGGTGTCAAAGCACACTCTCAATCTTCACATGCCAAAAGAGGAAGAAAACCTTATTTCAATGCCCAAAAGACTTAGCTCCTGTCAAAGACATTCATTTAACACTCACAGTTGGTCTATGGCAACTTGAAGATGTTGTCTTAAGAAGTAGGGCTGATAGGGGGTGGGGTGGAGAAGAAAAGGCCTGGCTTTCTAGGGAAATCTTGTGCTTACCAAATCCTGAAGGCATGCAATAAGAAGGGCTTGTACCCTCATGAATAGAGGGCAGTTTTGACTGTTACAAGGCCTGTGCTTCTTCAGGAAAAGGGGGTGGGGTTAAGCAAGCATAAGATCATTACAACTGGCTAAGAAAGGGGATATTCTAAAAACAATTAATAGTTTTTTTATTAGCAAAGCTTTCTCCGATAAAATTAACTGCCCTCAGTCTTGTTTCTTTTTTAGTTTTGGTCAGCTACAGCTAATACATTTCATAATAAGAAAAGTCATCACCATCATTAATTGCAGACTTTGAATCTTCTTAATGTTTCAAGTACTCTAAATATCGTACTGAAAACATAGCCATTCCTAAATATGTGTGGCAACTGAATTCTAATCTGCATAAAATAAGCATATAAAACTGGAAGTCATTTATAAAAAGGTAATCAAACGTTTTAGTAGAGATTTGCTATTTGGCTAAATGGCAGACAGATGACAAGCCACTCTTCTATTTACTCTGAACACACACACATCTATATTGCATACCCATCTCAGAGCATTTATTCATCTTCCACCCCTACCCCCACCACAATAGTCCTCTCTGATGGTCTCATTTGTTCCACCCTGAAATTCATCCCAGAACATGATGAAGTACACAAACTTAGTTTGATGAACTAATGAACAAACTTAGTTCATTGAGCCCTCTTTTCTTTCCTTAGGCTATTTTTAAAAACTGTGTCTTTTACACAATAAATCCTAATTCAGCCAATCCCAATTCATTCAAACAGCATCTGAATTTTAAAATTGGCTCCTTTTCAGACAATTAGCCAGAGTGCCAATTTCCCAGTCAAATAAAATCATTTTCCCATTAACATTTTTGGTTATATAATCTGCTATACAAATATAATACTATTAAAACTCAATGTGCAAATTAAGTCCCTAGAATATCTCAGTTGCTAATTTGGTCAGATAATTCCAAGCATACATTTTGCCGTCATTTAAATTGGAGATTTTTTTCTGCTGGCTGATTGCTTTCCAAGGGTGAGAATGTGGCTGAAGAGCCCAGTGCATGTCTCAGATTTTCCACACTTTGTACACATGGAAAGTGTCTTTGGGCTGGGACTCTCTCCTCTGTCTGTAGAGCATATTGTACTTGCAGCCCTGCCTTTCCTCCTTCTAGGCTGCCAGACACATTTGCCCAAAATGAGTCACTCAGTCTTTGATTTTTTGCATTTAAGTTTGGCCTGTCTGATGTTGTTTGCACAGCCATGCCACATTGTTAGAAGTTGCGATTCAGTGTGTCCTTGGAGCTTTTCTCCTGCCAGCCCAGCCTTCTTGCAGTGCCCTATTTCAGTTCACTGTTGAGCAGCTGACTCAGGGCCTTAAAGTGAACCACCCCCGATGTTTGCCCAGTTCCCATGCTTGCTGCTGTGCTGATCTTTGCTTCACAGCTACAGGCCCAGCTGGAGACATACTTTTAGTAATCTTGCTTTCCCATTTTTGTCACATATGTCTTGCAGGTGATGCGGGAAGCTGCCTGCGACATCTGTGACAGATCCAGACCTCCCAACCATATGGAAGGTTGGACAGTACCAAACATTTGATTGGATCCAGAGTTTGGTGCCACATTTACTGCCAACCTTCTAAAAGGCACACAGGCCATCTTGAGTTGGTTTCTAGTTCTTTGTTTCCCAGAGCTACAATTCAGAATAGTTTGATTTTCAACAATTTCAGTGATACACCACTATCACCTACAGATTACTGGTTACTGAGTGTACAAATTACATAATCACCTTAAGTCTCAGTTTCTTTATTTGTCAGATTATGATAATAATCATTTCTGCTCCATCTGCCAATGTAGGAGACACAGGTTCGATTCCTGTTCCAGGAAAATCTCCCATGCCGCAGATCAACTAAGGCCTGAACTGCAACTGCTAAGCCTGTGCTCTAGAGCCCACGACCCACAACTACTGAAGCCCTTGCGTCCTAGAACGCATGCTCTGCAGCAAAAGAACTCACAACAAGAAGAAGCCTGTGCTGTGCAACTATAAGGTGGCCTCTGCTCACTGCAGCTAGAAAAAGCCAGCACAGCAACAAAGACCCAGCACAGCCAAAAAAAAATTTTTTAATTTTTACAAGTTTATAAATCAAAATTTCTTTTTTCAACCCATCATTATTTTTAACTGTATTCATATTTAGAGAGCCTGAACATGGAATTATATATTTCTCTGAACTTCCTGAACTTTACTAACTGGAATTGTAAGGTTATCATATTTGGCTATATAATCATCTCACTATTTAAAATTCTAATATAAAAATATGATTTTCTCTCAAAGTTGATTTGACTTCTACTTTATGTAAAAGTTCTTATTCAAGAACAGTAGAATTTATCACACTGCTTTCTCACTCTTATGAGAAACTATGAGAGTAAAGACACACCAAATGTAATCAGAATTTTCGTATATAATAATGGGGCCATTTTTCACCACTGACTCTGCCATTGGACCAGCCCTATTATTGATAATAGGAAAGTTTAAGACACACTTTCCTTTTGGCCAGTCTGTGGATTCATACACACATATACAAAGTTACATATAAACATACTTTTTCAATGTCAAATGCTGCAAGTTATATGTTTCTTATAAAAAAGGTTTGGTCATCCACTTACGTATAAGCCTTTGTGTGTGTTAGTCACTCGGTCATGTCCAACTCTTTGCAACTCCATGAACTGTAGCCCACCAGGCTCCTCTGTCCATGGAATTCTCCAGGCAAGAATACTGGAGTTGCCATTTCCTTCTACAGGGGATCTTTCCAACACAGGGGCTGAACCTGCATCCCATATGTTGCAGGCGGATTCTTTACCATGTGAGCCACCAGGGAAGCCCCATTCATAAGTGCAAACAAATCAGTTTTGGTCATACCAATAATATTATATTACTTTAATTATTTTAACATTATATATAAAATATGGTTGATTATGACATATGCATATATGCATATGTGCCATTTGTATGTGTATATATGTGATTGCATATGTATGCTGCTAAGCTGCTGCAATCGTGTCCAACTCTGTGTGACCCCATAGACAGCGACCCACCAGGCTTCCCCGTCCCTGGGATTCTCCAGGCAAGAACACTGGAGTAGGTTGCCATTTCCTTCTCCAATTACATATGTATAAATATCTGCAAAAATTATTCATTATTCTTTGTCCTGATTTTTTCCTTTGTTGTTTCTTCCTTGGAATTACTGAGCACTTGATGTATTTTCATATTTTTTATTTACTAGGCTGTACAAATTATACATACTTATTTCTATGATTTCATTAATATGTATATTATTGTGCTTATTAAACTGAATAGTATCCAGTTTTCAAAATATTCATTAGAATTATTTATCTTTCTCAAAGGCTAACTTTTTAAAATCAGACCAGTAAGTCTATTGCAAAATATATTCTTCCTTGTGTTCTAAGAAGAACTCTATAACCATCATCCACGGACCACAAAAATAATATTGTAGATTTTTCTTTCTTGATAGCGTATTCCCTTTAGCTATCAAAAAAAAATGACTTTAGATTGGAAAAAGGCATGAAAACATCAACTGTGTCTTCAAAGCCTTCAGTTTCCTTCCTAGGAAGATATATTCCATGATCATTTTGCCCAACTTGTTCAATTATTTAACAAATCTTCATTGAATTCCTTTTTGTGACAGTCAATCTTCTGGCTGGACAGACAGGTGAATCTACCACAGTGGGAAGAAATTAGTCAGCTGACCCAGATTATGTTGACATATTGTGCCTAATAAATGATCGCATTGGGGGCAGGACTTCAGGTCTGAAGCCAAATTCTACTTAGGATGGTCAGATCCACTCAGTGCCTCCAACTGACCTCTAATTCAAGTCATTCTACAGAATTTCCCCAGGAGAATGCTGAAAGTCTACACAATCAGAAAGATTTATTTCAACTCTCTACCTGTGATTAGAAAGACTCAGAGTTGGCCGCTTAAAGAATGTGATGGGTCCTCATTCTGGAAGGTAGATGCATTGGTTATTAAGTATTTTTGTGTAAGGAACTTGAAAGTCAGGAAAGCAACACTTACCACAAGGAGATCTCTAGCTCTCTCCTGTTTTCAGGCATTCTTCATATCTATATGTTTTCATAGTCTTATTATTAAATAAATCCTATATCACCTTATTTTATCTGTCAGAATCTAATCAGCAAAGGCGATCACCATTGTAGAAACCATAGAAATACTTTAAGAAGTCAACATACCTCTAACTTAGACATATCAAGTCAACTTTCTACCAATTCAGTTCTACCTCCAGGCAGCTTTGATAAAACTTTTATAGGACTCCTTTGTGCCCCTAAATTTTTCTGTTCTAGGACAAATACATCTTTTTATTGCTCAGAGTTCTAGGTTTCCTCTGTTGTGTGCTTCCACACACATTAAGGACAATGGCAATAATCATAGTGACCAAATCTTCAAGATATATGTCTACTTCAACAGATGATCCTATTCACAAAGCAGAAATAGAGATACAGACATAGAGAACAAATGTATGGATACCAAGGGGAAAAAGGGGTGGATGGGGGAATTGGCAGATTGGGACTGATATATATATATACTATTGATACTAATGCATAAAATAGATAACTATTGAGAACATACTGCATAGCACAGGGAACTCTATTTGAAGTACTGTGGTGACCTGAATGGGAAGGAAGTCCAAAGGGGAGGGGATATATGTATATGTGTGGCTGATTAATTTTGCTGTAGAGTGGAAACTAACACAACAAATGAGAAAATAAGAGAAATTAAGGAAACAATTCCATTCACCATTGCAACTAAAAGAATAAAATACTTAGGAATATATCTACCTAAAGAAACTAAAGACTTATACATAGAAAACTATAAAACACTGATGAAAGAAATCAAAGAGGACACTAATAGATGGAGAAACATACCGTGTTCATGGATCGGAAGAATCAATATACTGAAAATGAGTATACTACCCAAAGCAATCTATAGATGCAATGCAATCCCTATCAAGCTACCAATGGTATTTTTCACAGAGCTAGAACAAATAATTTCACAATTTGTATGGAAATACAAAAAACCTCAAATAGCCAAAGCAATCTTGAGAAAGAAGAATGGAACTGGAGGAATTAACCTGCCTGACTTCAGGCTCTACTACAAAGCCACAGACATCAAGATAGTATGGTACTGGCACAAAGACAGATATATAGATCAATGGATCAAATATAGAAAGCCCAGAGATAAATCCATGCACATATGGACACCTTATCTTTGACAAAGGAGGCAAGAATATACAATGGATTAAAGACAATCTCTTTAACAAGTGGTGCTGGGAAAACTGGTCAACCACTTGTAAAAGAATGAAACTAGAACACTTTCTAACACCATACACAAAAATAAACTCAAGACGGACTAAATATCTAAACATAAGACCAGAAACTATAAAACTCTTAGAGGAGAACATAGGCAAAACACTCTCCAACATACATCACAACAGGATCCTCTATGACCCACCTCCCAGAATATTGGAAATAAAAGCAAAAATAAACAAATGGGACCTAATTAAAATTAAAAACTTCTGCACAACAAAGGAAACTATAAGCAAGGTGAAAAGACAGCCTTCAGAATGGGAGAAAATAATAGCAAATGAAGCAACTGACAAACAACTAATCTCAAAAATATACAAGCAACTCCTGCAGCTCAATTCCAGAAAAATAAATGATCCAAATCAAAAAATGGGCCAAAGAACTAAATAGACATTTCTCCAAAGAAGACATACAGATGGCTAACAAACACATGAAAAGATGCTCAACATCACTCATTATCAGAGAAATGCAAATCAAAACCACAATGAAGTACCATTTTACGCCAGTCAGAATAGCTGCAATCCAAAAGTCTACAAGCAATAAATGCTGGAGAGGGTGTGGAGAAAAGGGAACCCTCTTACACTGTTGGTGGGAATGCAAACTAGTACAGCCACTATGGAGAACAATGTGGAGATTCCTTAAAAAACTGGAAATAGAACTGCCTTATGATCCAGCAATCCCACTGCTGGGCATACACACTGAGGAAACCAGAATTGAAAGAGACACGTGTACCCCTATGTTCATTGCAGCACTGTTTATAATAGCCAGGACATGGAAGCAACCTAGATGTCCATCAGCAGATGAATGGATAAGAAAGCAGTGGTACATATACACAATGGAGTATTACTCAGCCATTAAAAAGAATTCATTTGAATCAGTTCTAATGAGGTGGATGAAACTGGAGCCTATTATACAGAGTGAAGTAAGCCAGAAAGAAAAACACCAATACAGTATACTAACGCATATATATGGAATTTAGAAAGATGGTAGCGACAACCCTGTATGCGAGACAGCAAAAGAGACACAGATGTATAGAACAGTCTTTTGGACTCGGTGGGAGAGGGATGGGGGGGATGATTTGGGAGAATGGCATGTATAATATCATATAAGAAATGAATTGCCAGTCCAGGTTCAATGCAGGATACAGGAAGCTTGGGGCTGGTGCACTGGGATGACCCAGAGGGATGGTACAGGGAGGGAGGTGGGAGGGGGGTTCAGGCTGGAGAACACATGTACACCCGTGGTGGATGCATGTTGATGTATGGCAAAACCAATACAATATTGTAAAGTAAAATAATAATAATAATAATAAAATTTAAAAAATAAAGCAACTATACTGTAATAAAAATTAATTAAAGAAACTGAAACATTTCTATAAAACTCAAACATTAAAAAAAAACCTAGTTTCTAATAGCAGTAGTATTCTCAGTTAGGGTCCTAAGAGCTTAAATATTAACAATGTCCTTGTAATTTTGACAATTTCTTAGTTCTCAAGGAAATGTCCATTATATCAAGGAGATATATATTATTATAAAGTACTTTGGGATCATTAAATAGGACACAGAGCAAAGGTATAAAGTGATATATGGAATTTAGAAAGATGGTAACAATAACCCAGTGTACGAGACAGCAAAAGAGACACTGATGTATAGAACAGTCTTATGGACTCTATGGGAGAGGGAGAGGGAGTGGGTGGGAAGATTTGGGAGAATGGCATTGAAACATGTAAAATATCATGTATGAAACGAGATGCCAGTCCAGGTTCGATGCACGATACTGGATGCTTGGGGCTAGTGCACTGGGACGACCCAGAGGGATGGTATGGGGAGGGAGGAGGGAGGAGGGTTCAGGATGGGGAACACATGTATACCTGTGGCGGATTCATTTTGATATTTGGCAAAACTAATACAATTATGTAAAGTTTAAAAATAAAATAAAATTTAAAAAAATAAATAAAAATAAAAACAAACACCAAAGATCTATACAGAACATAAATCAAAATTATTTATACAGAGTAAACTCAACAGAATCAACATTGTGTTTGAACTGTTATAGCAGTGCTCCATGAGATGTCCTTGTCTCCAGTGTGCATCCAGTCCTTTCTTCATGGACAGCTCCTACTCAGGTATAATAATTTATAGCAATTGTATATTTCATGCATATAAAATATAAAGTTCTAAGCTGACATCCCTAGTTCTGTACCATCACTCATTTCTAAGTAGAGAGGTTCCTCTCTACTTCATACTTCTTGTGCTCTTTCTTTAAGAATTAGTCAAAGTATTATTTCTATGATATAGAAATATATAGAAATATATCTGCTCCTTGCCAATACTTGTACCTTTCTACCACTTCTAAATCTTGTCAGAATATATTTTTCTACTTTCTAAGTAAACTTTTTATAGAAGTAAAATATGTCTCAGTTAGCTCAGGCTGCCATAACTAAATACCATAGACAGAGTGGGCTTAAAGAACAGACATTTATTTCCTCATAGTTCTGGAGGCCAGAATTCTGAGATGAGGGTTATCAGCCTATTGAGGTTCTAAAGAAGACTCTCTTCTGGATTGCAGATGCTGACTTTCTTGTCATGTCCTAACATGGCAGGGAGACACAGAAAGCCCTCTGGTCTCTTATGAGGATACTTATCCCATCCTGAGGCCACCACCCTCATGACCTCAATTAAACCCAATTATCTCCCTAACACCCCACCTCCAAATACGAACACATTGATGGTTAGGGTTCCAACATAAGAATTTTGAAGGAATACAATTGAGTCCATAATAAACATACATTCAGGAAAGTGAAAAAATCATAAGAATACATTTTGATTAACTATTTCAAAGTAAATATACCATGTGTCTTGCTTTTTTGAATTGTTTTGTGTCTTGCTTCTTTTGCTCAGTATTATGTTTGTGGGTTTCAACCATATACTAGTTTGCTCATTTTCTCTTATTTTATCAATATTTATCTTAAAATATTTACAAATACATCACACATCACAATTTGTTTATTCTATAGCACATAGGCATTTGCATTGTTTCCAATTAGAACTTATTATAATGTCTTTTTACTTTTACATACTTTGGTACACATATCATGCATTGTGAAAGTATATCTAGTTAGCACTAGATCATCTAGATCTAGATTGAATATGTTGAACCTTAGTAGACAATTTATTATCCCCAATATTTTAAGTTTTGCTGAAGCCTTTGTTCAGTTCAGTTCAGTCGCTCAGTCATGTCCGACTCTTTGCAACCCCATGGACTTCAGTATGCCAGGCTTCCCTGTACATCAGCAACTCCCAGAGCTTACTCAAACTCATGTCCATTGAGTTGGTGATGGCACCCAACCATCTCATCCTCTGTCATCCCCTTCTCCTCCCACCTTCAATCTTTCCCAGCATCAGGGTCTTTTCCAATGAATCAGTGCCTTAGGTTAAGAAAGTGCTTTTCTCTTCTGAGGTTACTAACAGTTTTTATCATTAATCAGTGTGAAATTTTAAATGTTTTCCTGCACCTTTTGTATATCATATGATTTTATCCTTTATATGGTTAATAGAGTAAAATACACAGTTTAATGTTTGAATATTGAACAACATTGCTTGAAATAAACATTTTTTGTTGTGTTTTAAAATTTTCATGTGTCGGTGGACTTTATGAGTGTACACTAGTTTAAAAATTTTTCTCTATCTTAATAAAGGATTGCTTTTTCTTATAAAGTACTTGTTAGTTTTGAGTATAAATTTTATGGTAGTCTCCTAAAATACATATTTATGAGATAGAAATTGTTCCATCTTTATCCACACTGGAAAAGTTTGTGTAAGGTTGTTATGTCTTTCTTTACGGTTAAGATTATCTAGGCCTAGAGTTTTCTTCTTAGGAGGGTTTTAAATTATAGGTTCAGTTTATTTAATAGATATAATACTATATATACATAATTATATTAGTTTTTATATCTAGTTTGATAAGTAGAAGTTTCCCAGGAATTTCAATTTCATATATACATGTTCAATTTTATTGACATAATGCTCATATTATTAAGATTGATCATTCATATTATCAGGATCTCTAATGATGTGCCTTTTTATGCTCCTAGTATTGGTACCTTATATCTTCTTTTTTTTTTTCCCTTGACCAATCTTGGAAAGCTATAAGTCCTAGTATTCTTTCCAAAGAACCAACCCCTGGCTGTGCTGACTTTGCAATTTTGCATTTGTTTATTACATTATTAATTTTGGTTCATATTGCAATTATTTATTTACTGCTACTTTCTTTGCATTTGGACTTCCCTGGTGGCTCAAACAGTAAAGTGTCTGTCTACAGTGTGAGAGATCTGGGTTCAATCCCTGGGTTGGGAAGATTCCCTGGAGAAGGAAACGGCAACCCACTCAGGTACTATTGCCTTGAAAATCCCATGGACGGAAGAGCTTGGTGCAGGCTACTGTCCATGGGGTCACAAAGAGTCGGGCATGACTGAGCAACTTCACTTTCTTTACTTTTCTTTCTTTCTTTCTTTGCATTTAGTTACTTTATTTTTCAAGTCTCCTGAGATGGCTACCAAGGATATTGATTTTCAGATTTTTTTGTATATATGCATTTTATTGCTATGTATTTCTCTCTAAGCAGGGTTTGGATTCATCGAATAGGCTTTGTTTGTTTTTTTCTTGCCACATTGCACAACTTGAAAAATCTTAGTTACCCAACCAGGGATTTAACCCAGGCCCTCACAGTGCAAGTATGGAATCCTAACCTCTGGATTCCCAGAGAATTCCCACATCCAATAGATTTTAATATATTATTCTCATTATTGCTCAAATCACAAAATTCCCTTCATATTTTCTCTGACTCATAGTTTAGAGGCATAGTGCATAATTCCAAACATCTGGGTCTTTTCTCATTATATCTTTTGTAAATAAATTTAACCTTGATTTCACCATGGCTAGAGAACACATTTTAAGTTCAGTTCTTTGAAAAATGTATTGAAACTGCTTCATTGAAATATGTACATTTTGCTTTTGGGGATTCAACATTTTAAATAGATTAATTAAGTAATACTGTGAATTGTGGTTTTCATATCTTCTACTGTTATATTAATTTCTTAGCTCCTTACTTTATCAGTTTGAGAAGTGGGTTTAATCTCCAAATATGATTCTGAAATACTGTATTCTGGTTATAATCCTTTTAGTTTGTGCTTTGTCTATATTAATGCTATATTATTATCTGTATATAAATTTAGAAATATTTTATTTTCCTAGTGGATCCTTTAATCACTATGAAATCTTATTCTTTAGAAACATATACTGCCTTGAAGTCCACAATCTTTTTATTAGAATAATTATAATCGGTTTTTAATACATGCCTTCTGCCTTTTTTGTTCTTTTATTTATTGTGTGTCTCTTAAGGACTACATATTATAGCATTTTTGTTTCCTATAATGACATTTGTCTTTTAATTAAATCTGTTTATCCTTAATAAAATTATTAATATATTTGAATATGAACTTACCAGGTTACATTTGCTTTGTGTTTATCCATTTTGTTGTTGCTATTTTTCTTTCTTGTTTTTTTGAGCTAAGCATTTTTTATTACCCTGTTTTCTCTTCTATTAGTTACACATTGTTTAAACATTTCTTTGAGAGATTACCAAAGATATTACCAGCAAATGTTTTAACTATAAATTAATAGCTCTCTGTGAAGAAGGCTGAGTGCCGAAGAATAGATGCTTTTGAACTGTGGTGTTGGAGAAGATTCTTGAGAGTCCCTTGGACTGCAAGAAGATCCAACCAGTCCATTCTGAAGGAGATCAGCCCTAGGATTTCTTTGGAAGGAATGATGCTAAAGCTGAAACTCCAGTACTTTGGCCACCTCATGCGAAGAGTTGACTCACTGGAAAAGACTCTGATGCTGGGAGGGATTGGGGGCAGGAGGAGAAGGGGATGACAGAGGATGAGATGGCTGGATGGCATCACTGACTCGATGGACGTGAGCCTGGGTGAACTCTGGGAGTTGGTGCTGGACAGGGAGGCCTGGCGTGCTGCGATTCATGGGGTCGCAGAGAGTCGGACACGACTGAGCAACTGAACTGACTGAACTGACCTTCTGGAAATAAACAAATACTTAGAACAGGTTCTTAGAAAAGGTTCATACAAGGTTAACTTAATCCTTCCTCCATGTGTGTTATCATTCTAATGTGTTATATAGAGTGCATACATTTGTTGTATACAACGTTTTAAAATAACCACATTTTCATCATTTTCATTGCACTTTAATCCTTTATACATCTTTGCCCTTTTTTCCTGATAATATTTACCTTCTACCTAAAGAATCCCTTTAGTATTTCTTTCAGTGTAGGTCTGCTGATTCCCAAGAGGCTTGTTCTATAGTCTAGTATATGGTATAGAAATTAGGACAATTTAATAGATTTATTCTTTAAGTTTTCTACATACTTATACATGTTTTAATTGTTTCATCAATTACTATATTGTCAGTTAACTATGGACTTGAATGACAATTTGTATGATAATCAATAGGGTTAGGTTTAGTCTAACAATTTGCTTTTCATTTTCTATTTTTTCCATATGGTTTTGTTTTTTCTTCCCTTTCTTTCTTTTCTTCAAATATTTTTATATTGAGTGATTAACTTCAGTGATTTTTTTTTAAGCACACTTGGCTGTACACATTTAAACACCCATTCATTCAACAAATAATACAGTGACTACCCCACCACATACCAGTTTCAGTACCATGTAGTGGGGAATACAGAGTGATTATGATAGATATTGCCCACTTAGACAATCTCCCATCAAATATTTACACTTGTTTTCAGTGACTTTATTTTAAAATTCTATAATTTTCATCTGATTCCTATTTATTGAGTCCATTCTGTGTGAAGTACTCCAGGGAATTTTTATTTTCTTAAAAGCATTAATTGCATATACTTTAAAATCTTGTATCCTAAATTTCAGTATTTCATGATCTGTGGCTCTTTTTGATTTGTTTATTTCTTTCTGGAATTTTGTTCATTTTTCTTCTATCTGCTAGGATGTGTATTTTTTTTTGCCAGTTGAATTTCAGATATAAAGATTTAAAGGCTCTGTATCATGTTATATTTTTCCAGGCAGGCAGTTTGAGAACAGATCATCTAGTTAGTTAAGTGTGAGATGATTTGAGACTGGGTTTCAAAATTTGTGAGATCTGGTCTATTTCTGATTTGCCCGTACCCCTAGAACATAGACTTCCTGGATTCTCAACTCTAAATCTAGATTTTTTTTTCAAGGTCCCTTCTCCTTGGCAGGACTTGATCTCCTATTTTTGTTCCTCAGCACTATGAAACTGCAAAAATCTCTGCTTATTTTTCTTGATTTCTTGGACTCCCATCTTACAATGTTTAGGAACTGGCAAATCTCTCAAGGACAATAGTGGCAGAGAATGTCAATTTTGCCTCAATATGTTTTCCTTTTTCTAAGATCTTAGCCCTTCAAAACCTTCCTACTTCGGTTTCTCTACAAGGCCCTCAGTCAGTTACTTTTTATATGTTCTATAGCTTTTATATTGTTCTCCAAGCAAAGGTTCTCCTGAAAATAAGATATTTTATCATAGTTCAAGAAAAAAAAAATCAGTATATCTCTAATAGCCTTTCAAGTTTTAATAAAATGATTTATATATTTCTCTTATATCCATTACTAGATTATGAATTTCTTATAGGCAAAGACTCTGACTCATTATCTTTGATTGTTCAAGGGACTGAGATAGAGTCAGCTGTCAGTTACATCTCTTATTTCTTATTTCTCTCCAAAAAAATGTTTGCACTATTTCTGAATTACTTATACCCCTCCCATATATCTCTCTACCTACTACTTTCTGGATTGCTAGTATCATCCTTCCATTTATCTTCTGATCACCTTAAAAAACTACTGTAAAATACTTCAGAATTATTTTCTTTCCTGATACTAACCAGATATGATCCTAACATTATCTATCATATATCAGTAAACATATTCCTAATGCCCTGGATACTTTAAGAGAAAAGTAAGTATACGGCCCCGCCTCAAACAGACTGTGAGGCCCTTGACAGCAAAAGCTGTCCCTTTCACTTAGTATATATCCCCTTAGGAAGTGGGTTCAGCACCAGGTAAAACAATGGCAGTTTGAGAAATATGGTCTTGGTCATCTGCAAACCTAAGAGATTAATTTGAGTTAACCCAGAAAGTTAATTTTATGTTTAAGTACATCTAAGCATGGAAATTCACAGTAAACAAGCTTTTAATCAACACTCACACATAGTAAAAATATAAATGTACACATGGAGAGTAACATATCAGTATCACTGTTGACCCATATGCAAATACTGATTCAAACAATTCCTATCACTTCACTTAACAGTCAGAATTGTATTGGATCTACCCTAATTCTACCTTTACATATCAAAACAAAGACATAATGAATTTTTTTAAATTATTTCAATCTTTGAAGATTAGCAAACATGCCCCTTCTGAGGGTCATTTTTATCTAATTCGGCATAATTTTGCCTGGTTTACATTTTTAAAATAACAATAACAGAAAAAAAGGTGAAAACACCTGCACAAAAGAATGCTCAATTCAACTAGAAGACTAAAAAAGGAAAAAAAAAAAAAAAAGTAAACACGGCATAGTAGGAGAATAAAGCTTCTGGGGAAAGAAAGCAAAGCTGTGTGACAGATGGAAAGGTCTCAATGGATGAATGGTACTACTACAAATAAGTAGCAGGCAGCCAGAGGGAATCAAATAATGATTATGGAAGAAAAATGAGGGTTAAAAAAGATGAAAAGAATGTTTTGACTCAAGCTAAGGATTCTATATTAATAAAATTTACTATTTTTTAAATATATTTAACTACACTTTCACAAAAGGTAGAAAATAATTCATGTCAAATAGGGTAGGCAGCTGACAAGTGAACCAGTATAGACAATGTAAAAAGCTCAACATGTCCTTGGAGAGGAAGGAATGCATTCCACAATTTGTACTGGCATGCCCCCAAACCCGAACAGATTACTTTCTGACGATCAATATCTGTAACCACCAGAGGCCCGTTAGGGAGTTTTTAAAAAATCAGCTTCAAAGAGACCTGGTCCCCAGCTTACATTTTACTTTTGCCAGTGGGTGCTGAGGTAAGAGTTTTGGACAAGACTCATTTTTCTTCCCTTTATAGGGCTGTGTATTGAATATGAAGTGCCCTAGCATGTTCTCAGGCTCTAGTCAGCTGGATTTAAGCTCTGTTGGTAGATACTATGAAAGAGGACCAATTCCCTTTATCACCCTGAAATCAGCCTGTGTGTATTCAACTCAGTGAAAATTGCTGGCCACACTTTAGCTGGGATTCCAAAAGTAAGTGCTTATTCATCAGTCTGATTTTAGCCTAACGTGGAGTATAAGTGGAGTGCTTTCTTTTTGAATTAAGTGGTATTATAGTTACTTGACTTGAAAACCTAGAACATTTCCTCCCTTCTCATTTCTATAATATGTGCAAATACCAGTGAATCAAACAATAGTTTTCCTAACACCTGTCTATGTTACTCTCTTCAGTCATGTCTGACTCTGAGATGCTACGGACTGTAGCCCACCAGGCTCCTCCGCCCAGGGGGATTCTCCAGGCAAGAATACTGGAATGGGTTGCCATGTCCTCCTTCAGATCTTCCGAATTCAGGGATCGAACCCATATCATCTGTGGTTCCTGCATTGCAGGCAGATTCTTTACCACTGAGCCACCAGGGAAGCCCAACACCTTTCTCTGTATAATAAGGTAATTAAAAATCTATTTCTAAAAGTGTAACAAATTAAAACAAAGTACAGGAAAACCCACAAACTTTCCCCATGCTTAAACAATATGAAGAAAACTCACTTCAATCTAGAACAGCTGTTTCTAAAATGTTACTCTATAGCACTCTACTTTGAGACATCCTCCTATTAAATTTTACATCATTAGGTACTTTGGGGCACTTTGTATATTCTACCCTTCTCTGGGAAAGTGATAACACACATTATCAAGTGAACAGCTCTGAAGTCCCACAGCAAATGAAATCATTTAGCTCTTTTTAAACCATCATTTCTCAAATGGATTTGAATCAGAAGTTATTTAAAATTCCGAAAAAATTTAAGGTACATCCATCTGGAGTCATTTGCCAAAATTCACTCAAGTTCATGATCAAGTAGTGCAAATGAAAACTAGAGGAGGCAGAGAATAATATTTCACCTCCATCTTACCTAATATACAGAACTTGTCTACCTGAATAAATGTTTACAAGGAAGACAGCAATGTAGGGGGGAGGAGAAAAGCCTCCCTTACTGTAAGAATATATCCTACCCCACTCACTCAATGTTTCTCAACCTTCAAGTGATTGTGTTATTAAAAGCAAATTTAAAGATGAAGGATAAAAAGAACAGCTGTAGCTTTAATCACAAGAGCGCCGAAGAATTGATGCTTTTGAACTGTGGTGTTGGAGAAGAGTCTTGAGAGTCCCTTGGACTGCAGGGAGACGCAACCAGTCCATTCTGAAGGAGATCAGCCCTGGGATTTCTTTGGAAGGAATGATGCTAAAGCTGAAACTCCAGTACTTTGGCCACCTCATGCAAAGAGTTAACTCACTGGAAAAGACTCTGATGCTGGGAGGGATTGGGGGCAAGAGGAGAAGGGGACGACAGAGGATGAGATGGCTGGATGGCATCACTGACTCGATGGACGTGAGTCTGAGTGAATTCTGGGAGTTGTGCTGGACAGGGAGGCCTGGCGTGCTGCGATTCATGGGGTCGCAAAGAGTTGGACACGACTGAGCGACTGATCTGATCTGATAGCA
This sequence comes from Bos indicus, assembly GCF_029378745.1. Classification (NCBI taxonomy): domain Eukaryota; kingdom Metazoa; phylum Chordata; class Mammalia; order Artiodactyla; family Bovidae; genus Bos; species Bos indicus. Next base: position 52,205,419 of record NC_091768.1, read on the forward strand.
TTTCAGCAGTGTTGGTAAATGGAGGGAATAATGAAATAGTTGGAGACTTAAACAAATGGATTAGAAAAGGTCATGAAATGAGTTGCTTGGCATATTTCAAAATAGAAATTTGATTAACTAATACACAAAACACAGGTGCACTCTTCCAATCAATAAACAAAAATACGTAAGTATGATATCTGTATTATGATATTTAAACAAAGTAAGCAAATAATTAATGTGAGAGGCCCCTGATTTGAAAAATAAAGTGGCAACCTTGTATACATTTCAGATTGTTTTATTCTTTACCCTTAATATCATTATTCCCATGGATCTTCCCAAACTAGGGATCAAACCCCAGTTCTCCTACATTTCAGGTGGATTCTTTACTGTCTAAGTCACCAGGGAGGCCCCCATTATTCCCATAAGATGTTCTACAATAATTTAGTCAAATAAAGCAAATTTAAGAACCCTGAATATGATATCTCCTAGTTAAACATGCCTAATGCCAATTATCAAAACTCAGGTCCTGAGAAATCCTGCAATTCAGAAGGGCTTTGAGGTTTGCTTGAGTTTTTCTCCAGCTTATTGGAATGAAGAACAGTATTTCCATAGTAAGACTATTAATATCCTAGGGTATCTTTAGGAAATAGTTTTCAAGTGTTTCTTACAACAGATTATGCTCACAAAGCTATGGAAATGTAGAAAGGTTTACAATGCTTGAGAATGTGTCAAATGGTAATATATTAAAACAGTATTTCTCAAAGTGTGATCCAAGATGTCTTAGCTTCCCCAAGACGCTCTCAGAGAATCCATGAGGTCAAAGCTCTTTTGTAATACTAAGGCTTCATTTTGCCTTTGCACTCTTGTTGTTTCACATATGTACAGAGAAATTTTCTAGAGCTTGTATGACAAGCTATGATGTCATGATTCTTAGAGTTAATAAAAGAGAACTTGGGTATTTCAAAAATTCTTTTCTTTATTCCTAGTGGAAATAAATATTGCTAGATATAATCCATATAAACAAAAGCCTTTGGGACAGTTCACTAGAATTTAATAGTTAAAGAGTGTCCTAAAACCAAAAAGTTTAGAACTATTTTAAAGTAAACATAGGTCTGGATACTTTATTAAAAAGGTAGGGCACCTACCATAGAATGTGAAAATTTACCTTCAAAGGTTAATTCTTCACATTTTAATAGGTTTTGGATCAATGAGAGAGGTCATTCTATGTACATATTTTATTGACCAAAGTAACCTTAAGCACCTCCAATATGACAACGAATTCTGTTAGTGCAGAATTTAAAATAGGAATGGCTTGACCAAAGAGAGAAAAACATTTTAACACATATTTTTGTGTGTATTTTATTTTGTGCCAGGCATTGAGCTGGGTAAATCTATACACACTAGACACTTTGTATTCTGCCCTTTTGGTAATAAAGTATCTATAACTTTAAGCAGAGATACAAAAATATAGCTGATTCTAAACTTACAGCTATTAAAGATAACAAATGATTTCAAAATAAGTAAGAAAATAGCATCCAAAAATAGTCATTCATCTTACATATTTTCACATTTGAGTTCCACTGAAGATACTCAAGTAAGTTTTTTATTTTCATTTGTTTTTGTATGCTGCTGCAGCTGCTAAGTCGCTTCAGTCGTGTCCGACTCTGTGTGACCCCATAGATGGCAGCCCACCAGGCTCCCCCGTCCCTGGGATTCTCCAGGCAAGAACACTGGGGTGGGTTGCCATTTCCTTCTCCAATGCATGAAAGGGAAAAGTAAAAATGAAGTCGCTCAGTCGTGTCCGACTCTTAGCAACCCCATGGACTGTAGCCCACCAGGCTCCTCCATCCATGGGATTTTCCAGGCAAGAGTACTGGAGTGGGGTGCCATTGCCTTCTCCGTTGTTTTTGTATAATCATGCACTTTTTTAGTATGTGGGCATGAGTATGGGGTAGCATGCTGTCATGAAAAATAAGACCAGATATATTGCCCATTATCCTCAAACTACTGGCTTCATGACATGAATCTTAGGTAGCTACATCCCATTAGACACTAGACTAGACTTGGGGATATACTGATGAATACAGATAAGGACCTTGCCTTCACTGAGTTATAACTGAGGAGATATACACAAATAAAATTGGGATTTCCCAGGCAGTCCAGTGGTTAAGACTCCATGCTTCCAATGCAAGGGGCACAGATTTGACCCCTGGTAAGGGAACTAAGGTCCCATGTGCTGTGTGTCCAAAATAAATAAATTAAGCTTCAGGAGCGTGTTGCTATTACCTGAATAGGGAGAACCTAAAACTGGGACATGAGAGCACTATTCACTCCCATGGCATGGCATTCAATTGAAACACGGAGACTTAGGAGGACTTAATGAGGCATGAAGTGAGGTGAAATGCATATGAAGCCCTGGAGGTAAAGGCTAAAGGTACATGTTCAAAGAACTAACAAAGTAATCTTAGCAGCATTGTGAAGCGTGTGTGAGGGCAGAGTCGAGAGCTGAAAAGAGACAGGCTTACAGACAAATCTCACACTTAGCCTATGTGAAAGTGGTTAGATTTTATTCTAACAGTAACTAAAGTCACTGAAGCTCTTTTAGTGAGAGAGCAGCACTATGAACTTTGAGTTACATTAAGATCACTCTGGGAGAAGGCAATGGCACCCCACTCCAGTACTCTTGCCTGGAAAATCCCATGGATGGAGGAGCCTGGTGGGCTGCAGTCTATGGGGTCGCTAAGAGTCTCTGGCTACTATTTAGAGAATGATTAGGAAGAGGCCATAACTGGGGACAAGGAAATCAGTTGAAAGGACATTGCACCATCCTTGAAAAAGACAATAATCACAACCTAAACTGAGGTGAGAATAGAGACCAGAGGGTCATTTTAAGAAGTATTTAGAATGTTGAATCCATAGAAATCAGTCATGAGATATTAAGGTGAGATAAATAATTGAAGAACAATAGGCAGTTTGGGGGCTTGAACAAATAAGAAAGGGAACACAGGTAAAGGAAAGTATCACAGGGAACAGGAAGAGCTAAATTTTTTTATATATTAAGTTTGAAGTGACTCTCAGTTTAGATCAGTTTAGTCCTTCAGTCCGGAGAAGGCAATGGCACCCCACTCCAGTACTCTTGCCTAGAAAATCCCATGGATGGAGGAGCCTGGCAGGCTGCAGTCCATGGGGTTGTGAAGAGTCGGACACGACTGAGCGGCTTCATTTTCACTTTTCACCTTCATGCATTGGAGAAGGAAATGGCAACCCACTCCAGTGTTCTTGCCTGGAGAATCCCAGGGACGGGGGAGCCTGGTGGGCTGCCGTCTATGGGGTCGCACAGAGTCAGACACGACTGAATCGACTTAGCAGCAGCAGCAGTCGTTCAGTCCTGTTTGACTTTTTGTGACCCCATGGACTGCAGCACGCCAGGCCTCCCTGTCCATCACCAACTCCCAGAGTTCACTCAAACTCATGTTCAGTGAGTTGGTGATGCCATCCAACCATCTCAGCCTCTGTCGTCCCCTTCTCCTCCCACCTTCAATCTTTCCCAGCATCAGGGTCTTTTCCAATGAGTCAGTTCTTCACATCAGGTGGCCAAAGTATTGGAGTTTCAGCTTTAAAATCAGTCCTTTCAATGAATTTTCAGGACTGATTTCCTTTAGGATGAACTAGCTGGATTTCCATGCAGTTCCAAGGGACTCTCAAGAGTATTCTCCAACACCACACACAGTTCAAAAGCATCAACTTTTCAGCACTCAGCTTTCTTTATAGCCCAATTCTCACATCCATACATGGCTACTGAAAAGACCATAGCTTTGACTAGATGGACCTATGTTGGCAAAGTCTCTGCTTTTTAATAAGTTGTCAAGGTTCATCATAACTTTTCTTTCAAGGAGCAAGCGTCTTTTAAATTCATGGCTGCACTCACCATCTGCAGTGATTTTGGAGCCCAAGAAAATAAAGTCTGTCACTGTTTCCCCATCTATTTGCCCATGAAGTAATGGCACCAGATGCCATGATCTTAGTTTTCTGAATACTGAATTTAAGCCAGCTTTTTCACTCTCCTCTTTCCTCATCAAGAGGCTCTTTAGTTCTTCTTTGATTTCTGCCATATCTGTGGTACCATCTGCATATCTGAGGTTATTGATATTTCTCCCAGCAATCTTGATTCCAGCTTGTGCTTCATCCAGCCCAGCATTTCTCATGATATACTCTGCATATAATTAAATAAGCAAGGTGACAATATACAGCCTTGACATATTCCTTTCCCCATTGGAACCAGTCTGTTGTCCCATGTCCAGCTCTAACTGTTGCTTCTTGACCTATGCAGATTTCTCAGAAGGCAGGTAAGGTGGTCAGGTATTCCCACATCTTTAAGAATTTTCCAGTTTGTTGTGATACACACAAAGACTTTGGTGTAGTCAATAAAGCAGAAGCAGATGTTTTTCTAGAACTCTCTTGCTTTTTGATGATCCAATGGATGCTGGAAATTTGAACTCTAGTTCCTCTGCCTTTTCTAAACTCAGTTTGAACATCTGAAAGTTCACAGTTCACATATTGCTGAAGCTTGGCTTGGAGAATTTTGAGCATTACTTTGCTAACGTGTGAGATGAGTGCAATTGTGCAATAGTTTGAACTTTCTTTGACATTGCCTTTCTTTGGGATTGGAATGAAAACTGACCTTTTCCAGTCCTGTGGCCACTGCTGAGTTTTCCAAATTTGCTGGCATATTGAGTGCAGCACTTTCACAGCATCATCTTTCAGGACTTGAAATAGCTCAACTGGAATTCCATCACCTACACTAGCTGTGTTTGTAGCAATGCTCCCTAAGGCACACTTAATGTCACACTCCAGGATGTCTGGCTCTTGGTGAATGATCACACCATTGTGATTATCTGGGTCATGAAGATCTTTTTCGTATGGTTCTTCTGTGTATTCTGCCACTTCTTAATATCTTCTGCTTCTGTTAGGTCCATACCATTTCTGTCCTTTATTGTGCTCATCTTTGCATGACAATTTCCCTTGATATCTCTCATTTTCTTGAAGAGATCTCTAGTATTTCCCATTCTATTGTTTTCCTCTATTTCTTTGCACTAATCACTGAGGAAGGCTTTCTTATCTCTCCTTGCTATTCTTTGGAACTCTGCATTCAAATGGGTATTTCTTTCCTTTTCTACTTTGCCTTTTGCATCTCTTCTTTTCTCAGCTATTTGTAAAGCCTCCTCAGGCTTTTGCATTTCTTTTTCTTGAGAATGGTCTTGATCACTGCCTCCAGTACAATGTCAAGAACCTCTGTCAATAGTTCTTCAGGCACTCTGTCTATCAGATCTCATCCCTTGAATCTATTTGTCACTTCCACTGTATAATCGTATGGAATTTGATTTAGGTCATACCTGAATGGTCTAGTAGTTTTCCCTACTTTCTTCAATTTCAGTCTGAATTTGGCAATAAGGAGTTCATGATCTTAGCCACAGTCAGCTCCTAGTCTTGTTTTTGCTGACTGTATAGGGCTTCTCCATCTTTGGCTGCAAAGAATGTAATCAATCTGGTTTCAGTATTGACCATCTGGTGAAGTCCATGTGTATAGTCTTCTTATGTTGTTGGAAGAGGGTGTTTGCTATGACCAGTGCATTTTCTTGGCAAAACTCCATTAGCATTTGACCTGTTTTGTTATATACTCAAAGGCTAAATTTGCTTCTTACTTTAGCTATCTCTTGACTTCCTATTTTTTGCATTCCAGTCCCCTATTACAAAAAGGACATCTTTTTGGGGTATTAGTGCTAGAAGGTCTTATAGTTCTTCATAGAACCATTCAACTTCAGCTTTTTCAGCATTACTGGTCAGGGAATAGACTTGCATTACCATAATATTGAATAGTTTGCCTTGGAAACGAACAGAGATCCTTCTGTTGATTTTGAGATTGCATCCAAGCACTGCATTTTGGACTCTTTTGTTGACTATGATGGCTACTCCAGTTCTTCTGAGGGATTCCTGCCCGCAGTAGTAGACACAATGGTCATCTGAGTTAAATCCGCCCATTCCCGTCCATTTTAGTTCGCTGATTCCTAAAATGTCCATGTTCACGCTTTCCCTTTGACCACTTCCAATTTACCTTGATTCATAGACCTAACATTCCATTCCTATGCAATACTGCAGCATGGGACTTTACTTCCACAGGTCACATCCGCAACTGGGTGTCATTTTTGCTTTGGCTCCACCTCTTCATTCTTTCTGGAGTTATTTCTCCACTGACCTCCAGTAGCATACTTGGCACCTACCGACCCGGGGAGTTCACCTTTCAGTATCCTATCTTTTTGCCCTTTCATACTGTTCATGGGGTTCTCAGGGCATCTACATTAGTCATTGTTATTGCATAATTTAAGTACCATCTTCATAATGAAGAAAAAGAGACAGTTCAGTTCAGTTCAGTTCAGTCGCTCAGTCGTGTCTGACTCTTTGCGACCCCATGAATCACAGCACGCCAGGCCTCCCTGTCCATCACCAACTCCCGGAGTTCACCCAGACCCACGTCCATCCAGTCAGTGATGCCATCCAGCCATCTCACCCTCTGTCGTCCCCTTCTCCTCCTGCCCCCAATCCCTCCCAGCATCAGAATCTTTTCCAGTGAGTCAACTCTTCGCATGAAGTGGCCAAAGTACTGGAGTTTCAGCTTCAGTTTCAATTTCTTTGGAAGGAATTTAGCATCATTCCTTCCAAAGAAATCCCAGATCTCCTTCAGAATGGACCGGTTGGATCTCCTTGCAGTCTAAGGGACTCTCAAGAGTCATCTCCAACACCACAGTTCAAAAGCATCAATTCTTCGGTGCTCAGCCTTCTTCACAGTCCAACTCTCACATCCATACATGACCACAGGAAAAACCATAGCCTTGACTAGATGAAACTTTGTTGGAAAAGTAATGTCTCTGCTTTTGAATATGCTATCTAGGTTGGTCATAACTTTCCTTCCAAAAAGTAAGCATCTTTTAATTTCATGGCTGCAGTCACCATCTGCTGTGATTTTGGAGCCCAGAAAAATAAAGTCTGACACTGTTTCCACTGTTTCCCCATCTATTTCCCATGAAGTGATGGGACCGGATGCCATGATCTTCGTTTTCTGAATGTTGAGCTTTAAGCCAACTTTTTCACTCTCCACTTTCACTTTCATCAAGAGGCTTTTGAGTTCTTCTTCACTTTCTGCCATAAGGGTGGTGTCATCTGCATATCTGAGACATAGTACAGCCAAATCAAGAGATTTGGGAGAATACAAGGAGAGAAACACTTTCTTATGTTCTAACGTCATTTTGTTTAGAACCGTTTGAAGTAAAGAATAAAATTAGGTATTTATCTAAATGAAGAGTTCCTCTTTGAACCAAAATGGAAGCAATGTTACCACATTGTAGGAAAACTACTCAGCTTATATAACACCTAGAATCCATTGGGTGCCAGGGTTTTAAAAGGAAGGAATTTAACTTAGCTGAGTTGATTCCAAAACAACCTAAGAGTATATTTGTTCCAATTTGAGTGTTGACAGCATGTAGCAGTTAGGCAAAAAGTTGGAGAGAGAAAGTGACAGAGGAGAGGAAGAGACAGCAGCATGAGCAATGGAATGACGAGTGTAGAATGAGGGGGTATAACCACCTCCAGATGGACGCACAGAGAAGGCAATGTTGAGGCTGGAGAAGTTCAAGGGTATAGAATGGAGGATTTCAAATGCTGTCAACTGACTGAGAAAAAGTCAGTAAAAAATACCAAGAACATATATTTATGCTTTAGCTGTATTGAGTGACTGCATAAAACTCACTCACTCGTGTCAAACTCTTTGTGACCCCATGGACTATAGAGTCCATGGAATTCTCTAGGCCAGAATACTGGAGTGGGTAGTTATTCCCTTCTCCATGGGATCTCCCCAACCCGGGGACTGAACCCAGGTCTCCCACATTGCAGGCAGATTCTTTATACCAGCTGAGCCAAGTGAAGCCCAAGAATACTGGAGTGGTAGTCTATCCTTTCTCCAGCAGGTCTTCCCTACCTAGGAATCAAATCGGGTCACTTGCATTGCAGCTGGATTCTTTACCAGCTGAGCTACCAGGGAAGCCTTACTATATTACTCTTAATGTATTACAAGAAGACTTTTGAAGGTGGACAGACTAGAGACAGATCATTAAGGAGGTTTTGCAGTTATGCAGCAAAAGTATTGATAGCTCATACTGATGAGAGGTATTTATTCTGACCTGCTAACCTTGTACATTGAATCAAATTGAAGCTTGTCATTACTTCTAGAAGTTACCATCTACGAAAAGACAGTAATTTTTTCACATTGGCACCATCATCTTTTCATAGAAAGTTACTTGTTGTGAGTCCACTTCCTCACAACTCCATCAGAGGCAAGAGCCAACAGTCTGTCTCTAGTTCCCACAATGTTTCTTTTTCCCCTCCATTTTGATACAACTTAGGGAAACCCACACTCTCATGAAGAATAATTAATTTTGTATAGCAAAGATTCTTGTTTCCTTGATCTCTAAACCAGTGCTTTCAATGCTTTCTCATTAATCATATTTGCTTTGGGTTTTGTAGATATCCTATGTGGATTTTAGGAAGTCCTTTTTCTTCCTGGTTATAGTAAAACTAGGAGTTCCTATTTAGTTGCAATTTATCAAATGCTTGCTTTTATCTGAAGATATGACCCTATGCTTTATCTCACTTAAGCTGTTAAGACTTTAATGATAATTCATTTTCTAATGTTAAGCATTACTTTACCAACTAAGGTCTGTCTAGTCAAAGCCATGGTTTTTCCAGTAGCCCTGTATGGATGTGAGAGTTGGACTATAAAGAAAGCTGAGCGCCGAAGAATTGATGTTTTTGAACTGTGGTGTTGGAGAAGACTCTTGAGAGTCCCTTAGACTGTAAGGACATCCAACCAGTCCATCCTAAAGGAAATCAGTCCTCAGTATTCATTGGAAGGACAGATGCTGAAGCTGAAACTCCAATATGTTGGCCACCCTGTGCAAAGAACCAACTCATTGGAAAAGACCCTGATGCTGGGAAAGATTGAAGGTGGGAGAAGGGGACGACAGAGGCTGAGATGGTTGGATGGCATCACCTACACAATGGACATGAGTTTGAGTAGGCTTTGAGAGTTCGTGATGGACAGTGAATCCTGGCCTGCTGCAGTCCATGGGGTCGCAAAGAGCTGGACACGACTGAGTGACTGAAGTGAACTGAAGTGAAGATCAACATTATATTTCTAAGACAAATCCAATATAACTATATAGTTTTTATACATTACTAAATTTGGTTTGCTTAACAATTATTGCATTCTATTTTCATGAATAATCAGTCTGCTATTTTCTCTCCTAATAGTCATTTCTCAGTAATTAGTTTTGATAAATGTATTTTTAATCATTCATCTATTATTTACATGTGTGTATTACATAAAGTTATTCATTTGCATTTTACTCTGTATATTATCTCTTTAAAGCTGTAGTTTTACCCCATTGTGATTCTTAATGTTATTTATAAAAATCTTCTCTATTCTTTTTCATTAATTTTTCCTAGAGTTCTATTTTAATATTCTTCTTAAGTGTTTTATTGATCCTCTCATGTATTTACTTTCTATAACACCAATTTCTGCTTTTGTTTTAATTCTTTTATCTTGTCTTTTTCTGTTGTTCTTTTTTTTCATACCTCTTAACTTGGTAGTATAAGCTTTTTTTTTTTTTTTTTAAACTTTACATAATTGTATTAGTTTTGCCAAATATCAAAATGAATCCGCCACAGGTATACATGCGTTCCCCATCCTGAACCCTCCTCCCTCCTCCCTCCCCATACCATCCCTCTGGGTCGTCCCAGTGCACTAGCCCCAAGCATCCAGTATCGTGCATCGAACCTGGACTGGCAACTTGTTTCTTACATGATATTTTACATGTTTCAATGTCATTCTCCCAAATCTTCCCACCCTCTCCCTCTCCCACAGACACTGATGTATAGAACAGTCATACCTCTTAACTTGGAAGGTTAGACTTTTTTCCATTCTAATGTAAACATTTAGGGCTATAATTTTCTAAGTTCTATTTTAGCCACGTCTTCAAAATTTTGACATGCAGTATTTCTTTAAATGCTATTAAATTTTTTAAATTGTCTTTAAATTGTTGTTCCACCTTCAATGCAGGAAACACCAGTTCGATTCCTGGGTCAGGAAGATCCCATGGAGAAGGGATAGGCTACCCACTCCAGTATTTTTGGGCTTCCCTTGTGGCTCAGCTGGTAAAAAATCTGCCTGGAATGCGGGAGACGTGGGTTCAATCCCTGCATTGGGAAGATGCTCTGGAGAAGGGAAAGGCTACCCACTCAAGTATTCTGGCCTGGAGAATTTCACGGACTTTATAGTCCATGGGGGTCACCGAGTCAGAGATGACTGAGCAACTTTCACTTCACTACTTATTTTATACGCAGAGTACATCATGCGAAATGCTAGACTGGATGAAGCACAAGCTGGAATCAAGACTGCTGGGAGAGATATCAATAACCTCAGATATGCAGATGACACTGACCTTATGGCAGAAAGCAAAGAGGAACTAAAGAGCCTCTTGATGAAAGTGAAAGAGGTGAGTGAAAAAGCTGACTTAAAACTCAACATTCAGAAAACTAAGATCATGGCATCTGGTCCCATCATTTCATGGAAAATAGATGGGGAAACAATGGAAACAGTGACAGACTTTATTTTGGGGGTTCAAAAATCACTACACATGGGGACTGCAGCCATGAAAATAAAAGACATTTGCTCCTTGGAAGAAAAGCTATGACAAACCTAGGGAGCATATTAAAAAACAGAGACATTACTTTGCCAACAAAGGTCCATCTAGTAAAAGCCATGTTTTTTTCAGTAGTCATGTATGCATGTGAGAGGTTGGACTACAAAGAAAGCTGAGCGCCAAAGAATTGATGCTTTTGAACTGTGGTGTTGGAGAAGATTCTTGAGAGTCCCTTGGACTGCAAGGAGATCCAACCAGTACATCCTAAAGGAAATCAGTCCTGAATATTCATTGAAAGGACTGATGCTGAAGCTGAAACTCCAATACTTTGGCCACCTGATGTGAAGAGCTGACTCATTAGAAAAGACCCTGATGCTGGGAAAGACTGAAGGCAGGAGGAGAAGGGGACGACAGAGGATGAGATGGCTGGATGGCATCACTGACTCGATGGGCATGAGTTTGAACAAGCTCCAGGAGTTGGTGATGGACAGGGAAGCCTGGGGTCCTGCAGTCCATGGGGTCACAAAAGTTGGACATGACTGAGGGACTGAACTGAACTGGTTTTTTAAATAATTCACCTCTTGCATGTGCGTGCTTAGTCGCTCAGTCATGTCCGACTCTCTGCGACCCCATGGACTGTAGCCAGGCTCCTCTGCCCATGGGATTTTTCAGGCAAGAATACTGGAGTGGGTTGCCATCAACATTATCTAATGTCCATTATTAGTTGTAGCTTTTGTTTGTTGTTAATGTCTAACTTAATAGCACAGTAATCAAAAGTGTGGGCTTTATGACACCAGTCTTTGAAATTTGTCAAGTTAGTTTTTATGGCTAGTACACAGCCAACATATATGTCCCAGATATGCTTAAAAATAGCTCATACTTGGATAAAGTACTTCATTGTCAATTAGATGAGTTTGTTCTTGGGCTTTTCAAATTTCAATATCCTACTATTTAATCCACCTGATTTGTCGTTTACTAGGAACTAAAGTAGTCACTCCTAGTAAAGTATTAGTAAAGTGTCAATTTAACTTTGCAATTTTGCCAATTTTTACTTTTAAATATTTTCAAGTTATATGATTAAGTACATTACAATTGGAGAAGGCAATGGCACCCCACTCCAGTACTCTTGCCTGGCAAATCCCATGGACGAGGAGCCTGGTAGGCTGCAATCCATGGGGTCGCTAGGAGTCGGACACGACTGAGCGACTTCACTTTCACTTTTCAATTTCATGTGTTGGAAAAGGAAATGGCAACCCACTCCAGTGTTCTTGCCTGGAGAATCCCAGGGACGGGAGAGCCTGGTAGGTTGCCATCTCTGGAGTCGCACAGAGTCGGCCACGACTGAAGCTACTTAGCAGCAGCACATTACAAGTAGAATTACTGTTTTCCTGAGGTTTTTAACTATTATCATAATGAATAGTATTCTTCATCTGTTGTAATGCCATTTTGCCTTTCTGTCTGTTTTGTTTGACCTTAATATAATCATCAGAGCTTCTCAGATAGCACTAGTGGTAAAGAACCCACCTGCCAATGCAGGATATATGGGAAACATGGGTTCGATCCCTGGGTCGGGAAGATCCCCTGGAGAAAGGAATGGCAACCCACTCCAGTATTCTTGCCTGAAGAATCCCGTGGACAGAGGAGCTTGGTAGGCTTTAGTCCATGGGGTTGCAGAGAGTCAGACACGACTGACACGACCTAGCATACAAATATAATAATTATATCAGATTTCATTTCATTAGACTTTATCTGATATATATACTTTCCTTTAAATTTCACATTTCTCCATCTATAAATTTAAATTTCTTTCATAAGCAGCATATAGCTAGAATATTTTTTTATTCTGAAAATGTTTTTTCACTGGAGAGTTTAGTTCATACACATTTATTTTCTTTTTTATTTTTCCCACTATTTCTGTATTTCTTTCATCTCCCATTCTGTCATACTTTAACGGATATTTTTCTTTGTAACAAAGTAGATATATCATGGCATGTAAAAATATGCTCTTTAAAATAATCACAACTGGTACTCTACATCTGGCACTTTATATACATTATACACATTACCCCACTTAGTCCTTACAATATCCCTGGGATAGAGTCATCTCAACATAAAAAAAAGGCACCTTTATTATTCTCAATACTTAGAAAATTCCTAGAGTTTGGAGAACTGTGAGCCAAGAACCATGGATAAGACCAAATATATATGAGAAATATATTTTGGTTGTGTGAATGAAGAAAATATATTTTTCTTATAAATCATACTTCAATGTTATAAACAGTTTAGTCTTTATTTGGGGCCATTATTTGGAATATGTTGAAAAATGTGAATTGATTTCAGACCCTGGTTTCCCCCCAATTTTCTTTTGGTAAGCATAACCTGTGCATCTGTGTCTGTCTTATAATCACTTTCCCAAAGTACACTATAATTTTATGCAGTAATTTTATGAAATCATGACAGTGTGCTCAAGCAATAGGGTATATGGGACTTGAGTTTGCATCTTATTTATTTCTCAGATAAAATCTTTCTACTCTTTGCCTAATCACCTAGCATGTATAAAACTCTTAAATAACAAAAATTACATTTCCTTTAGAAATGAAACCAGAGTTTCATCGTTGGATGAACATAGTCTGACAGCCAAATCTGAAGTAATCCAAAATGGTAGTCATCCTCAATTTGTGAATTTAACTGTAACGTTCCAAAATCATGCTAGAATCTATGCAATTAGAAAGTAATAAAATTGTTCTAATTTTAAGTTACTAATATTGTAACACTGACAAATATTGTTAACTATCCAACCTTGGTCAGATTCTGTATTTATGCCATTGTGCAACAGATGTTATTCTCCTACCTACAAAGTTCTTCTTGATTTTTTTCCTAAATGATAATTGTGAACCCACAAAACTCTTTTTTAGTAAATTCTCTAACTCCAACTCCTCTTTTTGTCTATTTTGAATTTTTGATTTCCATTTCTATGATATCTTCCCCTTCATATATAATGTTTTAAACAGTTTTTATACTTGAGCTTATAATTCATCTGTGGAGATGAATTCATCTCCACAGATGAATTATAAACTTCTTAAGGGCAGAGGCTTATTTTCTATTATATTTTACTATCTAGAATATTGAAGTATAGATAGATAGTTTTGGTGTTCTCGTACATTTTGTGTTTATGAAATGCTCTGGAATATGTTTTTGGGTGACATCTCAAAGGATAAAAGAATCAAAATTACCCTCTACTACCCAACAATATTTAGAAAACAGTCATGACTACACCGTAAGAGTGACTCATCTAGGCTACAAAAAGGCTTTATATCCACCTACCATTGGCTTGACTCCTTTTACTTGTGTTGTTGGCTTTGAGCTGCTTGAGAACAGTTTATTAAATGGATCTCATTTTTTTACACATGAATGGGGTCAGGCTCTTCCATGTAAACATAAACATGAACTCTTTCTTAGAGGTACTAACATAACTTTCACCTTACCTCTTCTCTCTTACTTCCAAGGAATGGAACGTACTCTAGCATTTGGCATGATGGACCCACCTCAATAGTCTGCATAAAAGAAAGTCAGATTTTTTTTTAGAAAAACTGTTCCATATTGATTCAAACATGGCACAACATGGCTCACATTTAAGTCCCACACCACGGTGAGAAGTACTGTCAGTTGACTCTATAAAAGCATAAACCAGAGCAAAATTTTTCACTTAAGAATGTTAAAACTTCAAATAAGACAACTGTAAAGCATTCCAACCAATGTATAGCTTTACTCTGAGCAATATAAGAGTAAAGGTGTTTTAACCCTAATACACAGAATTCTAGGTGTAATTCTGTTAAGCAGCTTTACGTTTTGCCATTAGAACTAGTTCTTCTCTATGTTAAGCTTTAATATCCTTTCAAATGCATTAATGTGTCTCCAGAACAGACTCTCACAGACTCCTGCCTGCTTTGAATATTTCCATTTTAATAACAGCTTCAGATCTTCACTCAGAGCTTTATATACCCCTTACTGTCACAGAGGCTTGTGAAAGACAGAAGGAAACAGCTCGTCATCCACAAAAGTCATCCAATGTACTGTTCTTTGCTTTAGAATATAGCCCACAGGAAAATTAAAGAGGAACATCATTTACATTTGATTTTCTCTACCCTTTGTGCTCATCTCTGAATAATTCTAGAGGAATTTTCTAAGTCCCAGTAAGAACTGCTTACATCTTTTTCCTTTCTGAGAGTGACTAGAGTTCCATGCTGAAAGAGCTAAGGTCTCTCTCTCTCTCAGACTTCAGAAAGGCAGAGTAGAGGCAAGTATCATTTTAGACCTTCATTGCGTGAGGTCTTATAATCAGACTTGCTATTCCATGGCACAGCAACTCAGAGATAAGGAACAGCGCTTCCCTAAAGCAGTAGGGTTGAAACAACTTTTGTGACAGTGAAAATAGTTCTTCAGGCTTGTCTAAAGGCAAAAGTGAACACATTATATTTTGTGAAATTTCTGATCATGTTATGCTTAAGAGAAAGTCTAAGAGTTTAAGGTAATGATAATTTTGGAATGAGAAAATGGTAACTTAAAGGAAACTAGATGAATAGTCCAGATATTACCAAGACCTAGGAGGTTGTCATTAAGAAAAATAAATACAAAATTGGAACAGGCAAGAATGGCTGTGAAGACTCCAAGAGAAGGCACATGAGAGTAGGGAAGGAACAATAAGGTACCAGAGGACAGAAGAGCCTGTGCACATTTTGTATTTTGTCTGTATTGCTTATGTACAAGTACCATCTATTCCACCCTCAAACAATGTGATTTGTCAAAGATGGTTAACTGTCTGTTGCCTTACTACATCTTGGGTCATTTAAATTGCTCATAAAAACACAAGATGGCAAAACTATATACTCTTAGCTGATGGCTCACTCTGACACAATCTCAAGAACAAGAATGAGGTTCAGCACCATGGGACCAGGCTTCGAACGAAGTGGTAGTTTGGAAGCAAGTTAGTGTGTTGGTCATCTTGATGACAATGACCCATTTGAAGTCCTTAGCTTTTCACTACATGCAATAAACGATTCCAAATAATCTTATCTGATTGATTTTACTTGGAAGCTGAAAACCACTTAGAAGAGCTATTGTATTTCACTTTAATTAGCATGTGTCTTTAAGGAGACATGTGCTTGTCTTAAAAAAAAAAATACTATTTTGTTTTATTATCTGATGTACCTAAACAACCAAATCAGCAAGCATTCCCTGAACTCTGTTAATATCCAGTTGCTTGTCACCTTTCATATCATCATAGCACCTGCATTCAAAGTCACTTCTGTCATGTCCTACTCTTTGCAACCCTATGGACGGTAGCCCATCAGGGTCCTCTGTCCATGAGATTTTTCAGGCAAGAACACTGGAGTAGGGGTTGCCATGCCCTCCTCCAGGAGATCTTCTCGACCCAGGGATCAAACCTATGTCTTATGTCTCCTGCATTGTCAGGCAGGTTCTTTACCACTAGTGCCTCCTGGGAAGTCCAAAAACACCAACTTAATACATTCTAAACAAAATTTAACATTTTTACTCCCAATTTTCTTCTTTCTTGTCTCTTTATATTAATAATGCTTTATTCTTCCCATATTCCAGGCTCAAATCCTTGGAGTTTCCTTTAATTCTTCTCTGTCAAACAAAACTCACATTTTAAGTTTATAATTCTCATTTCCTGATCTTTTATACTCTAATTCTTTTATGTTCTTACAAATACTACTATAAAAATGGTCTTCAAAAAACACCTGATGATCTATTGGGAGAAGAAAAAAATTAGGATTTCTATGTTAAAAAACTTCATTTTTTCTATTTTTGAATATATGCATATATATAGATAGATTGATCTATACACCTCCATATATATAAATATATAATATACATTTACATATACTCACACATAAACACACATATATATGTGTGTATATATATATATGTATAGAAAGAAAGAGTTTTACTTTTCTCATGCTAAATACATCTAGTTTAGCATGTCTTCCAAACAATTAAAAGTTTTCTCTGCTTATCACCTGACTTGTGGCAGTAGTCTCTGATTGGCTTTCAGTCTCACGTCCCAGCTCTAATTGAACCAGGCAAGACGTTCTTGATTTGACATCTGGTACACTTTGACTCCAGTTCTATGCTCTTATCCATGTCTCTACCTAAAGTATCCTTCCCACTCCAGTGACACCAGCCCCACCTTACCCTTTCCTTTTAGACTCAATTCAGATGACCTATTCTTAATCCTCTACATGAAATGATCTTTTCCTTCTCTAAGTATCCAAGGCAAGGATGTCCATACTTTTTTATGGCAGGCTTCACAGTTAGCATAGTTATTCTTTTTTAGGTATTTGCCCAAGAGCTCAATTGCAAGATTCTCAGGGAGAGTCCACATTTATATACTCCCATACACTTGGTATAGCCAGCACAGAGCCTTATACATACTCAATTGTAGTATGTATATGTAGGTACTCAACATACATCAATTTAAATAAGCAGTCAAAATTACAAATAGCAATTTCCTTAACTTCCTTCAAGTTGCATTGCAATGTGTGTTTTCTTAAGACTATTTCTATTTTTAACTACAGCATATACTTGGTAAAGGATTTTACAACTCTCTAAATTAGCCCATGGTGATTACCCCTACTGTGCAATTTACCACTATTTTATTAAAGCAAGATTAAAGATAATACTTCATTGGAAGAAGTAACAGCGGCATTAACCTCTATTTACCTTGACATAATAAAGCTTTAATAAAACATGGGCAAATTGCATTGAGGGGGATAATTATTCTAACATAAAATTTAAAAGGAACTTAATTTCTTATTCTGCATGTTCAGTGCTTTAAGATTAGTGTCATTAATGTCCTTTTTCTCATTTATAGAAGATACATAAAAATGTTCAACCCTCTCCAATTTGTTTTCTTATTAAATAATTCTGAATTTATACTCAAATTCATAACCATAAGAACATAACTTTAAATGCAAGTTTTCAGAAGTAAATATCCTCATAGAATGTCAGAGCAGGGAGAATTCTATGGGAAAGGTTTTGTACCAAACCAAAAAAAAAAAAACCACCCTTGTCTAAATTTTTGAGTGTCGAATCAAAGAAAATTCTTGTTTGTTTTATATCCTTTGGCTTTATTACATCAGACAAGCTTCAAAGGGGAAGAGCACATAGGATTGAAAAATAACACAGCTGCGTTTTGCAATGGAGTGTTCTGCCTCTGCCTGTGTTTTGTTGTTCATGTAATACTTTTCAATAAACAAAGATGTCAATCAACTCTCTTTGCAGCACATCACATTTCAGATTTAAACCACTTCAGACACATCACTGCCCCAAGCTCACACATTTAACAGATAAAAATTCAGTTTTCTGTCAAGGCAGAATGCAGTATTGATTGTAGGCGGTATTTAGGCAAGAGAGTGGCAGAGCAATATTACCTTCACAGTCACATATAGTCCACTATGGAAGCACAACATAAAGTGTCTTACACTCCATGTAAAATTTTTTTCCTAATGCTTAACATTGATTAACACCCATTTCCAAATACATTCCTGAAAAAGGCTTCCACATGCAGCAAATTGTGAGGGAGGCAGAGGGGGGTTAGAAACACATGATAGCAATCATGAAAACTTTGATCACTTGATTTGATTCTAGTGCTTTGTAAATTAGCATAATTATTCAAACATGCTTCATTAAAAATCATGACTGTACAAGTCCTTTGGTTTAATGATCCAAGTATACACCACGTGAGCTAAGCTTTAAATAAGAATACCAACTCAGTGCTAGGAGGCTATGAGAGAGATATTTTTCTTAAAATCAAGAGAAAGTGCAAAAACACAAACTCTAAAAAACAAGTCGGGAAAAAAATCTACAAGTTAGACCAGCAGTCAATGTGATGGTTGTATTTTTTTTTTTTTTTTTTTACTTATCTTCACATCTATCTGAACATCTCTTGGGCCATGAAAGGTTAGAAACCACATCACTTCTAAGCTATTGGAAGATTGGCATACAATCCCTGTAAATCTCAAACTAATTACATTTGAATTTTAGGTGTCACTGCTAGTTTTGACCTTTGACGGTTGGCTAGAGAAAAGTTTGACAGTTCTTCAAGTGTTCACAGATACTAAAAGAGGTTATTTCTAATTAATGAAAAAGAGGAGAAAAACTAAATGATGCCAAAGATATTAATAAGACTACTGTTATTGGCATACATTTAATTACATATGAGATCTCATTTAATGATAATGTCAACTTCACTTACACTGCAGGCTACATAAAGGACAGTAAAAATAGCACACAAGGTACTCTATCATTTTGGTTGTTCTGTTAATATTATTAATAAGTACTAACCTAAACAAAAGTGAATCATGTTTATGGGGTTAAAATACAGTATATAATGGGGATGAATTTCAAGTTAAATTCATCTTCTCTTGGGCTTCCCTGGCGGCTCAGATGGCAAAGAATCTGCCTGCAATGCACGAGACCTGGGTTCCATCCCTGGGTTGAGAAGATCCCCTGGAGGAGGGCATGGCAACCCACTCCGGTATTCTTGCCTGGAGAATCCCCATGGACAGAGGAGCCTGGTGGGCTACAGTCCATGGGGTCACAAAGAGTCAGATATGACTGAGTGACCAAGCACACATATGCAATCTTCTCCCAAATCATTTGGATTCTAAGGCATAATGGGAAATTACCAAGACTCCCTGATTTTATATAGTGTTCATGATACTAGTACATGGAGTGAGTTTAAGAATGGATTGTCACTTTTCATATCACTTTTTTTTTTAGTTTTGACAATTTATATAGCATCATCATAGAGACATTTCAAAGAGTTTATAACAATTTTAAAATAGATTAAATTTTAGAGTGTAATGTATTTTCAAAATAAATTTTATTTAAATCTACAGCTTTATTGCCAAATATATTATGCAGTACAGAACTAAAATGCAAACTCTCACTGATGGCCTTTTAACACCAAGAAAATAGTCATTAATCTCAGAAATGTTAAAGTGATCATTTGCTCTCATGCAACGAAACAGCATCAACATCAAGTCCCTGGTTACTTTTCAGGTTCACGGGGAATCTATTGGATCTTGGCCTGGGGCCTAGATCAAATATTAGCAATATTAGCAGTGTATCTGTCCAGAAGTGATTCATTAGAGGAAAAAATGAGATGATTCATTTTAGTCTCAGTGGGAAAGATGTAAAAGTGACCAAAAGCCACTAATTGATGTGATATACTAAGAAAATAACTACATTTATAGCAGTGGATAGCCTCAGTAAGTCCTTTGTTAGGTAGCAAAATATGGTCCTGAATTTGAACCAATCCCTTCCTCTATGGACATGTTAGGGTTTGTTACTAATTATTTGTGAGATCACAGCCTTCAGGAAACTCTCCTACAGAGTTACAACCATTTGCCTAGAGTGTTGCCACCTTAAAAAATTAATTCACGTCTCCCATGTTATTAATATTACAGCTGTAAACTTCTAAGAAACAAATGAATACTTCTACAAAATAAATCTGGGAAGAGAAATTAGAAAATTAAATTTAAAACTAATAGTAGTTAAATCATAATGAGCAGGAAAGATTGAAATCGTTTTTATCTTTACTATCATAACAGTTGTCATTATATTTAACTCAACAAATTATTTTTATGTGAGTGACATTCATTTGATTCTGGTCATTTATTCTGGTTTTCTGTGAATAAAATTTAAACTTGGTGAATCCAGGTAATAAGCAGTTCAGCAAATTGGAGTACAAGCTATAGTAGGAGTGTAGGTAAGTCATAAAAATAATGACATCTGTAGATAAATTATTCCCTTTAGTTATTTATGCTATGTCAAGGAATTCAGACTTTCTCCTACAAACAATGAAAATTTCTGAAGGATTTTACATTGGGGAATGACATGATCAGTACTATGCTTTAGAAAGAACATCCTGTAATAAGCATGCAGAGGATGAATTTATACAGGGTGAGCCTAATCATTTATAAAAATTATTCCATTATTTAAGAAAAATGATGATCTGAATTAAGATATTACCAGGAAAGAAAGGAAGGAGGGGTTGGTCCAAAAAGTCAGTATAATAATAACAAGAGTAGATGATATTTACTGAGCACCACTAGGTGCCAAGCACTACAGGTTAGGTAACTTGCCAAAAGTCACACAACTGGTAAGTCGCAATGATGGGATTCTGACACGGGATGTTTGCGTCTGAGGCCTCCTTCTTTACTGTTTTATGACTTGTAGAATTCTAGCCTATGTGACATGGCAAATAGTCATGCTATTCCCATACACAACGGGAAATAAATTTTGTGTGAAATAAGAAATAGAAAACAGGGTTTCTTAATCTGATTGGGACTATTGACACTATTCATTCTTTGTTCTGGGAGACTATCTTGGGCATTGTAGGATATTTAGTACCATCCGTGACCTCTATGTATTAGATACCAGTAGTGCACTCTCTCAGAGAAGGCAATGGCACCACACTCCAGCACTCTTGCCTGGAAAATCCCATGGACGGAGGACCCTGGTGGGCTGCAGTCCATGGGGTCGCTAAGTCGGACACGACTGAGCAACTTCACTTTCAGTTTTCACTTTCATGCATTGGAGAAGGAAATGGCAACCCACTCCAGTGTTCTTGCCTGGAGAATCCCAGGGATGGGGGAGCCTGGTGGGCTGCCATCTATGGGGTCGCACAGAGTCGGACACGACTGAAGCGACTTAGCAGCAGTAGCAGCAGCAGCAGCACACTCTCTAATTCCCATCCCAGTCATGGAAATGCTTCTAAACATTGCCTAATATCCCCAATGGGGTCAAATCATCCTCTATTGAAAACTACTGGCTTATGGAAAAGATAATAAATTCAGGGGTTTTTTTGCTTGTTTCTTATATCAGATTCAAGTTCCAGTCATCTACAGAATAATGTCAGCCAAAAGCTAAATTTATGGAACTAGAAATCAAGAGATATTCTAACTGGAGATATAGACCCAGCAAATCATCATCATATAGCTAATGGCTGGATTTGCTTTCCAAGCACAATGTGAGACCCGCAGAGGTCCAAGGGTAACCTAGGGGTGGAGGCATAGTATTTATAAATTGAAAAGTACAATCAAGGGACAAAACTACCATGCTGTGCTGTGCTGTGCTCAGTCACTCAGTCATGTCCAACTCTTTGCGACCCCATGGACTGTAGCTCACCATCCTCCAACTACCATATGACCCAGCAATCCCACTACTGGGCAAATAGCCTGGAAAAAAAAAAAAAAAACAACACACAATTCTAAAAGACACATGTACCCCAGGGTTCATTGCAGCACTATTTGAAAAAGGCAGCACATGGAAGCAACCTAGATAGCCATCGACAGATGAATGGATTACTCAGCCATAAAAAGGAAGAAATTTGAGTTAACTGTAGTGAGATGGATGAACCTAGAACTTGTTATACAGAACGGAGGAAGTCAGAAAGAGAAAAACAAATATTGTATATTAATGCTTATATATAGAATCTAGAAAAATAGCACTGATGAACCCATTTGCAGAGAAGGAATGTGGGGAAGGAGACTGTCGGGGAAGGAGACAGTGGTACACATTGTAAAGTAGTATTGACATATATACACTATCATGTGTAAAATAGCTAACCAGTGGGAAGCTGCTAAAAAGGAGCAGCTTGATGTGCTCTGTAATGACCTAGAGAGGTGGGACACTCAAGAGGAAAGGGAGATATATATATACATATACACATATACATATAATAACTGATTTGCATTGTTGTATGGCAAAACCAACACAACATTATAAAGTAATTATCCTCCAATTAAAAAGTAAACAAGATTAGGATGAGAAGATAAAGAGGAAAAAGAAAATCAAGAGAAGAAGGCATCTTGAATAAAGTCAAATTTTGTAGAGTCCAAATCAATAAACTGAACTCAGGAGTTGACTTCCCAGGTGGCACAGTGGTAAACAATATGCCTGCCAGTGCAGGAGACTCAAGAGACATGGGTTCAACCCCTGGGTTGGGAACATCCTCTGGAGAAGGGAATGGCAACCCATTTCAGTATTCATGCCTGAAAAAGTCCATGGACAGAGGAGCCTGGAGGGCTACAGACCATGGGCTACAGACCACAACTGAGCAACTAAGCACACACACAAACAGCTGTTACTGGCTATTGCCTCTGGAGTCATTTATACATTTTTTCCTTGAAATTTTATTCTTTTTTTCCATTTCTTTAAGCACTTCTTCTCTGGATTCATTTAATATATGTCTATATATTAATTGGTCAAGTCTCAAAGTCCTCAGGAACAAGCCTGTTGCAATATCAAGTGACACCTTGTTCTTAGGAAAGCAGTTTCAGGCTAGTCTTTACGATCAGCAAAATCATGTACTTTCAGGAACAACACTTCCACTGGATAGACACATGTTTAACCCAGATGCTAATGAAAATTAATGCTCTACATCCCAAGGCACATATCCTGAATGATCATGTCCTCATTGCATAGACAGTTGGAAGGTGTAACAGATATTAAGACACCAAGGGAAAGAATCAGACAGGGAGGCACTGAAATGGTTGAGCAGGAGAGCTTTTGCCTCATTTTTAGAATAAATGCCAATTATATGAGATTACTAGGACTCTATTTTCCCAACAATCTGTAAGACAAATACACACAGAAACTGGCTCTGGAGACAGAGCTCTGATAAAGAACGCTCAGATGGAATGTGGATCTGGCGGTGGCACAAATGAAGAACCAAGGTAGGAAACAGGGAAAGCAATCACTCCCTCTGAGCACTCCTCTAAAAGGGGTTGACATGACAGTTAAAATACTGTGGTACAAATGCTGGTGGGTGCCAACTAAAAGAACATCAAAACATATGGCAGAGTTAGAAAGAGGCTCACGTATGTTTAAGGGGCTGATATCCCATGATATCAGTTGGTGATGGGGATGGTGAGTTGGTGAGGGACAGGGAAGCCTGGCATGCTGCAGTCCATAAGGTCACAAAGAATTGGACACGACTGAGCAACTGAACTGAACTGATCCCATGACTGACCTTACCCAGCAGCTTCACTGCCCTCAGTTGAGAATCTAGCTAAAGCTCTACCATGGTTCCTAGAGTACAGTTGGGGTCAGTAAGAATCATACAATCTTGGAAACAGATCATGACTGGCTGCAAAAAGGCAGGAAATTACAAGTCTTTTCTCTATTATCTCCATGCATATTGCAAGTAAAGGGACGTTGCTGGTGGCTCAGATGGTAAAGAATCTGCATGCAATGCAGGGCACCTGGGTTTGATCCCTAGGTGGGGATGATCCCCTGGAGAAGGGAATGGAAACCCACTCTAGTACTCTTGCCTGGAGAATTCATGGACAGAGGAGCCTGGTGGGCTACAGTCCATGAGGTCGCAAAGAGTCAGACACATCTGAGCAACTTTCACACACTTTCCTCTGTTAACCTCCAGGCATATTGCAAGTAAAGTGCTTGGTATTGCTGTATAAGAGCTGTTTTGAGCGGTTAGGAATGTACAGATCAGATCAGTCGCTCAGTCGTGTCCGACTCTTTGCGACCCCATGAATCGCAGCACGCCAGGCCTCCCTGTCCATCACAAACTGCCAGAGTTCACTGAGACTCACGTCCATCGAGGCAGTGATGCCATCCAGCCATCTCATCCTCTGTCGTCCCCTTCTCCTCCTGCCCTCAATCCCTCCCAGCATCAGAGTCTTTTCCAATGAGTCAACTCTTCGCATGAGGTAGCCAAAGTACTGGAGTTTCAGCTTTAGCATCATTCCTTCCAAAGAAATCCCAGGGCTGATCTCCTTCAGAATGGACTGGTTGGATCTCCTTGCAGTCCAAGGGACTCTCAAGAGTCTTCTCCAACACCACAGTTCAAAAGCATCAATTCTTTGGCCCTCAGCCTTCTTCACAGTCCAACTCTCACATCCATATATGACCACAGGAAAAACCATAGCCTTGACTAGACAGACCTTTGTTGGCAAAGTAATGTCTCTGCTTTTGAATATGCTATCTAGGTAGGTCATAACTTTCCTTCCAAGGAGTAAGCGTCTTTTAATTTCATGGCTGCAGTCACCATATGTAGTGATTTTGGAGCCCAGAAAAATAAAGTCTGACACTGTTTCCACTGTTTCCCCATCTATTTCCCATGAAGTGGTGGGACCGGATGCCATGATCTTCGTTTTCTGAACATTGAGCTTTAAGCCAACTTTTTCACTCTCCACTTTCACTTTCATCAAGAGGCTTTTGAGTTCCTCTTCACTTTCTGCCATAAGTGTGGTGTCCTCTGCATATCTGAGGTTATTGATATTTCTCCCTGCAATCTTGATTCCAGCTTGTGTTTCTTCCAGTCCAGCGTTTCTCATGATGTACTCTGCATATAAGTTAAATAAACAGGGTGACAATATACAGCCTTGACGAACTCCTTTTCCTATTTGGAACCAGTCTGTTGTTCCATGTCCAGTTCTAACTGTTGCTTCCTGACCTGCATACAAATTTCTCAAGAGGCAGATCAGGTGATCTGGTATTCCCATCTCTTTCAGAATTTTCCACAGTTTATTGTGATCCACACAGTCAAAGGCTTTGGCATAGGTATTCCCATCTCTTTCAGAATTTTCCAGTTTATTGTGATCCACACTGTCAAAGGCTTTGGCATGTACAGATAGGGAGGCTATTTTGTCCATGTATATATTATGTATGTTTGGTGGGGATTTTTGGCTTTGAGTAATCTCTATTAATTCAGGTGTTAACTGTCGTTCTAGATTGCACAGTTAGAAGACTGGCGACAATGCAGCTTATTATGTGATTGTGCCTTGTAGTCAGCATGCTGAAACCTGTTCTTGAAACCATATATTTGAGCTAAATTTAGAACAACCTGCATATCCAACGAAATCTTATCTTCACAACATTGGGTCTCTCATAGAAATACACACAAAAAAAGAAAATTTTGGAACTATTTGCAAAAACACATAGTATTCACCATCCTTCAGGAAGAAAGTGACTATCTGTCATGTTATGATGTGCAATTCATAAGGAAGATATGATTTAGATGCAAAATGACACTAGAAAGTGAAGATATTTCATGCAGAACTGCTTTCAGGAAAGGTCTGAATTTGGAGTTGGCAAACTGTGTCCTGCTAGTAGCAGGTCTGATTTTGTGAATACTTTTTGTGAATACATTCTTATTGGAACATAGCTAGGCCCGTTCATTGACTTGATCGTGATTGCTTTCAAATTACAACAGCAGAGTTGAGTAGCTGAAAGAATGCTCCATGACCCAAAGACTACCCTGTTTACTATCTGATCTTTTCAGAAAAAATTTGCTAATCCTTGGTGTAGATGAGGTGTTTCTGACTGAAGCAGGAGAGAATAGATTTAGCCAGTGTGCCCCAGGAGCAAGAGAGCTAGAAGAGCTGCGATGAAATTGGTTCTCAGGCTCTCACCAGACCGCCAGCTTCATGTGTCAGTTACGATAGACAGCTGCAACTCCAACTGCTTTCCCTGCTCTTGAACTTGTTCAGCCACACTATTGGCCTGTAATGTCCCACACTGAAGAGTTAGGCAATCGCTGATCTCAGAAAAAGGTAGCCCAGAGCGGAGGTTTGGAGTTTTTTTTTTGTTTGTTTGCTTGCTTGCTTGCTTTTTGAGAATGCTAGCTTTACTCCAGTTGAAAGTGTTAATGCAAGGGAAAACAAGGGGTTTCATGGTTAAATAATTTGGGGACATGTGGGCATACTTGATTAAATAAAGCTAAATATGTTTCTTTACTCCATAAATGTTCATTTTTTTAGTAGGTTAAAATGCCTTGTGAATCCCACAAAAGAGAGAAACTTATCATGTAAGCAAATTTGAAACTTCCTTGAGCGTAGCACTTTTTTTTTTCAGAGTGAATTTTAGCCTTGTATTCACACTACTTGAATTTCTTAGATATTTACCTTGACAATGCAAAATGAATAAATACAGATCTATTAGAAGCTCTCATCACAAGACACATCCTCTTTCAGCTCACACACTTTTTCCTGGTTAACCGTAAGTCATGATCAAATCCTTGGCTCACATTCAATTCTTCCATGACCATCCCCAAATTCTATCAGGTCACCTGTTTTACATATCCAGAGTCTCTATTACTCACAGCCTTCTCATAGGTATATTTTTACTTATTTGAGTAATGATTTTATAAATTAGCCTTGCTCACCAAAATCTCAACTTCATGGATATAGCTGCCATATTCCTATTATCCAGAATAGTACATAACAGTGTATAATAAACTCCAATAAGCACTGATTAAATACACAGATTAGATCTATAAAGTGCATCAAACAACACAGTGCTGCTATTACAGTCTCCATAAGAAGCCTAAGAACTCACGCTGTTAAAAATTGACTGATAAAAGATGATTCTAACAGATTAAATCTCCATACACTCCAGCTTTCACAGCCAGGATAGGGTTATTTTATTACCATAAAGCCACTCACTGAGCAGAGGCTTACTCTGAGCAAGACAAAGAGCTCTAATTGATCCAGGTTTCAATGTAAGATGCCTGTGACTTCTCTATATCAAGTGTCTGAGGCAGACAGCCAGGCTAGAGAGAGCCTGGGGAAGTAGGCTTAGAACAAGAGCCACTGTGAAGACTCTAAAGTTTTGAATGGAGAACACAGTCCCTTCAGGGTCACTCTCCTGAGATGCAACTCCTGTTGTGTTGCTGAATTTCAGTGAGCACTGGCCACTAGGCAGATTTTAAAGTACCTGGAGGATATTGATATCAAGATGTGTGAAATCCATTGGTTTTGAACTCGGGAAGTTATTCTCAGATGAAGAATTCCATATAAAGCCACTAGTGTGGATAAAATCACCCAGGAAGGCATGGGTTAAAAAGACAAACAAACAAAAGAATGTAGAACAACACTGGAGAAGGCATCTTTAAGGACAGGTGAAAGAAAGACTGGATCTAAAAAGTTCCAAAACAAATAAAGATGACTAGATGTTAACATTTGTTAAATCTAGCTAGTAAAAACAGTGTCTGTTATTTTTCATACTTTGAGTTTGTTTGAAATATTTCAAAATGATCTTTAAAAGAGCCCAAGGAGTGAGTGATCAGAAAAATAGGAAGTAAAGCAAGAGGGCATGCTTAATTGAATCCAAGGAAGGGTAGCATTTCATGTAGAGAGAGGTCAATGATGAAATGGAGAGGTCAAGCAAGATAAGGATTAAAAAGTGTCAGTTATTTTGTCAATCGGATGCTTATTGTGACCCGAATGAGAACAGTTTCAGAAGACATGTGGGGTGGATGACAAATATCATTTGGTATAAGAGAAAAAATAAGATGAAAAATGGCTATTTAAAATAAAGTTATTTTTAAAATCTCTCCTATCAGGGTGGGTAGAGTAGATTCAGGATTGTTTAATTCAGTCGTTAAATGATGTCATCAAGGACATAGGTCTTTTCATCTTTCCATTTTGTCATTTTCATCATTTGGGGTTTGTCCTCAGGCTTGTCCCCTTGTATTATGAGATGCTTACAGCAGCGTCAAGCATTAAACACTCAGAGAGCAGTAACCAGAAGCAAAATTTTAAAAGGGGAAGAGAGATGTTTTCCATCTCTTTATGAAGTGAGGAAACTTTTCTAGTATCATATAGGAACCCCACCTCTCATTCTCATTGGCCAAAATAGTATCACTGTGCTCAGCGCTAGACCAATGGTCAGCAAGTTTGGTCCAGCTATAGTAAATAACAAGGCACACTCCCTGAGGCTACAGATCAAAGCAGCACCTTCTCTGACAGCAAAAGATATATCTCTGATAAAATTTGGGCTTTGCTATGCTAGAATCAGAGAAGGCAATGGCAACCCACTCCAGTACTCTTGCCTGGAAAATCCCATGGGCGGAGGAGCCTGGTAGGCTGCAGTCCATGGGGTCGCTGAGAGTCGGACAAGACTGAGCTACTGAGCTTTCACTTTTCACTTTCATGCATTGGAGAAGGAAATGGCAACCCGCTCCAGTGTTCTTGCCTGGAGGGTTCCAGGGGCAGGGGAGCCTGGTGGGCTGCCATCTGTGGGGATGCACAGAGTCAGACACGACTGAAGTGACTTAGCAGAGCAGTAGCATGCTAGAATCACTGCAGACAGTGACTGCAGCCATGAAATTAAAGATGCTTGCTCTTTGGAAGGAAAGCTGTGACAAACCTAGACAGTGTATTAAAAAGCAGAGACATCACTTTGCCAACAAAGGTCCATCTAGTCAAAGCTATGGTTTTTCCAGTAGTCATGTACTGATGTGAAAGTTGGATCACAAAGAAGACTGGGTGCCGAAGAATTGATGCTTTCGAACTGTGGTGCTGGAGAAAACTCTTGAGATTTCCTTGGACTGCAGGGAGATCAAACCAGTCAGTCCTAAAGGAAATCAACCCTGACTATTCATTGGAAGGACTCATGCAGAAGCTGAAGCTCCAATACTTTGGCCACCTGGCACAAGAGCCGACTGCTTGGAAAAGACCCTGATGCTGGGAAAGATTGAATGCAGGAGGAGAAGGGGGTGACAGCGAATGAGATGGTTGGATGGCATCACCGACTCAATGGACATGAGTTTGAGCAAACTCCGGAAAACAGTGAATGACAGGGAAGTCTGGCATGTTGCAGTCCATGGGGTTGCAAAGGGTCAGACATGACTTAGCAACTGAACAACAACAAATGCTAGCAAGAAGTAGCAAGGCAGTGATTGTGGGGGAGGGAGGAGCTGAGATAGACAAGGATGTCTGCCATAGCCTATACTGAGAGGAAACATCCAGCAGAGAGGGAGAGGTGAAAATACAGGAGGGAGAGACATTGGAAGGGTGGAAGCCGGGATTTGGGTGCAGGGATCAGTCTTGGACAAAAAGGACTCCGTCCACTGAAAAGGGGGAAATTTAGGCAGAAGATGGGGTTGTGGGAGAAAAGAGATGCAAGCAACTTTTAGGAGTTGAGGTGGGGTTGTCACAGGTTTCAGTAAGTCAGGAAGCATTAGTTCAGTTCAGTTCAGTCACTCAGTCATGTCCGACTCTTTGCGCCCCCATGAATCACAGCACACCAGGCCTCCCTGTCCATCACCAACCCCCAGAGTTCACTCAAACTCATGTCCATCGAGTCGGTGATGCCATCCAGCCATCTCATCCTCTGTCGTCCCCTTCTCCTCCTGCCCCCAATCCCTCCCAGCATCAGGGTATTTTCCAATGAGTCAACTCTTCTCATCACGTGGCCAAAGTATTGGAGTTTCAGCTTCAGCATCAGTCCTTCCAACGAACACCCAGGACTGATCTCCTTTAGGAGGGACTGGTTGGATCTCCTTGCAGTCCAAGGGACTCTCAAGAGTCTTCTCCAACACCGCAGTTCAAAAGCATCAATTCTTCAGCGCTCAGCTTTCTTCACAGTCCAACTCTCACATCCATACATGACACTGGGAAAACCATAGCTGAAGCATAAGCGTGTATAAATAGCACTAACAGCAGGTTGCCCAATCTAGATGTGGAATCACTGGGGAGACGCCAGGCCTCACACAACATCGAATTCCCAAATAATTAGCAGAATAAAGATAATTAGCTCTAGATTGATTTGAAAGGTTTGACCAATTTAAATAGAATTGTGGAAATATGAGATGGCAAGGCATCTTCAGTGTCAATTTGGTCTCAAAATTATCTTTATAGATACACATTTATTTAAACTCCACTAACATAAGACTAACATGCTTATTAGACAACACATGTGGGAAAAAAAGTTTCACATAGAGTAGATCTTCAAAAAATGTCAATTTCTGATTTGAATCATACTCTATACCAAGTCCATTAAAAGTCCAGTTATATCCAATCCAATTTACTTATACAGATTTTTCTTGGTCCCAACTGCCTCCTGGAACTTAGAGGCTTGCTTGATTGAGGGCCCAGCTAGTTGTAGCAGTTTATCCAGGGTAAGGACCAGGAACATGCCTGGCTTTCCATGAGGCCTTCTCTAATCAGTGGAAATGCAAACCCTCTAATGATCTGGTACCCAGACTCTGGTGAATGAAGTAAAGTGCCCCTGGGCATGGGGCCAGATTTCCCTAGTGATTACATCACTATAAGTGAAGGAGTGTTAAACATTCCTAGCTCCTCACAGTGGCTCCATAGTGAGACCTGAGCCACAAAAGTTCAGCCAAGTTTCTTGATTGAATTTGGACCAGTGAATACAAGAACATACAAGGATCTGAAAAGAAATTTCTCTCCCTTTGCACACCACCAGCTGACTTTTCCGAAAATTACAGTGGTTCCCTACAGCCTGACATACAAGTGTCCCAGGATCAAGCAACTGGTTATGGATATCTATGAACTGTCCTCTCTTGGTAATACAGGACTCTACAGTGTTCACTTCCCTCCTTTCCTGTCCCACTCCCCTTTTCTCCATGTTCATGCTGCTCTGATATGTCAAATCAACCTTCACACCCCCTTAAAGGGTTAAAAAGTGAGCATTTCCTCCAAAGGCTGTTTTTTACAGAATCCTAGTGAAGACTCAACGAACAGCTGGATTGCTGACCTCTTCAGTATATATATTAAGAGTGTGAAACAATAAGGCTGCCTGCCAATATCCAAATGCACAACTCCAGCTGATGAGAATTGCTCAAACAGCCAACCAGTGTGAGTCTGTAAAAAATAATCCAAACTTACAAGGAACAATATAATCATTTCAAAACAATCCATGAAAAAAATTCTAGCCCAGGTCTGGCACAAACTCAAACTAGGCACTCAGTAAATATTCATTAGGTGGTTTGTTTATTGACTTCTACTGATTTCAGCAAAAACAAAGGACAACTTGGACAGATATAAAACACTTGTTGTCCTATATTTTGAGTGTATGCAAAGTCTGAGACAATCTAAAATCCCCAGTGAATTACAATAAATGTTTTCATGTTCAGTATTGGATCACTGGGGAACTCTATGCAGCAACTGTAATATGAGACAATTGACAGAAATTCAAACACCAGAAAAACAGCATAATCCATGATTATTTGGGTGAGAAACAGCATAGACCACTGGAGAGCAGCAGTGAGCCAGACCACAGGTGGCAACTGTTGGGTGAAAGGTATCCTTGGTGCCAAGGATGTGGCACTGTGATGTAATCCAAGACTCCTTAAACTTCAGAAGAGTCATCCATGGTCCACCTGCCCCCCATTACCAGTTCCATGGATGTACTGTGAATAAACTTGAGAATGTCACATGGGCCATCTGGTACTTAGTCCTATGGAATCAAATTCTCAGTGTTAACAAATCAGAATCACCTCTAGTTGTGGGATGAAAATCAAACCTGTGTATAATTCTAATGTACACTAAAATCCCATAATGCAGGTCACTTGCATACAAATCTTAACAGTTCAGAATAGGTAACAACTAATTGTATTCTGCTCAGAAATGCTGTAATTACAAAATGAAATTAGCTGATTAGTCCAATTCTAAACCATTAAAAACTTGAAAATTTCATAAATAATTTCTTTCCCAACAATATGTTTGCCATTTAAAAATAACAGTTCAAATACATCTAATTGCTGACAGCATCTTTCCCCAAAAGACTGGTGAATAATGATTTAATATTGTAGTATCTGAAACAATAATACCATAAAGTGCACTACTATTATCATTTTATGGAGAAGGCAATGGCACCCCACTCCAGTACTCTTGCCTGGAAAATCCCATGGATGGAGCAGCCAGGTAGGCTGCAGTCCATGGGGTTGCACAGAGTCGGACACGACTGAAGTGACTTAGCAGCAGCAGCATTATCATTTTATAGAAAATGAAACTGCCTTAGAAGGTGTAATTATTCTGCCCCAAGTCATTCAACATCATATATTGAACTAAGATTTTTGATGCTTTGCCAATTATTATTATCCCATAACATATTCTGAGCAAAGAAGACAAATTCTGTCCAACTTTTAGTACATTCGGTTTTAATCCATTCATTCATCAAATATTTACTTAGCACCTTCTCTCTGAGTATTTTTTGGTCCATTCCATCTCACATCACATATTTCATACAATTCTCAAATCTGTACAATTAGTCTGGAAAGTAAAATGAGTATCTATTATTATCATCACTGTATCTTTTCCTTGAACATTTACTATGTGTTATTAAACAAATTACATTAGGCTAGTTAGCCTCAAAATAATCCTTAAACCTTTACCTTACAGAGGTGTGAACCAAGACTTTCAGACTCCAAGCCTATGATCCCATCCATGGTCTATTTTATGATAAAAAAGATTTAGAGCTCAGCAAAAGTATTATTTTATTGAAAGTCAAAACTTTAAACAGTAAGAATCAAATCTAAATCTTTTGGCTCTAGAACTTAATATTTATAAAAGTTAGATTTTAAAAGCCTCAAATTTATTATTAAAGCCTAAAGTATAAACAGTAGTAAAGAAAGCAAAAGGCACTTCTAGGATAAACACAAGATAAGCAGTTACAACCTAAGAAATGAAGACGCCACTATATCCTTTGCATATGAACTTCATTACTGAAAAGCTGACTCATGGTATAGAACTTCGGAATTAACATTAATTCAAATGCATTCCTTTCAGTGCTTTTCATTTTCAGGAAGACAGGCTATGCAAGTTAAGGAAGTGGAAAGGACAGATACTGAATACAGGCAGAAAGGCATTTATCTGACCCCCATTTTCCTGCTTCATTATTTCAGCCACAGCCCACATATACCATCATCAAGGTCATGAACAATTCCTTCAAATAATGTATTTATCTAGATAGTTTCAAAAATAGATATAATACACAAATATTTTGAAAATAAGATTAATATCACTTCTTTGCTTTGCTTTCATTCCCAAAGTTTAAAGAACTCATAGGCACTTGCAAGATGGAAACCAACTGCTTTAAATTTTGATGTCATCTTAAAGGGATTCAAAGTAGGCGCTAGGATTCAAAGCCTCCCTTTGAAGTAAAAAAAAAAAAAAACCCTCAAGAAGATTGTTTTTTGTCTTGCATTAGTGATCTTTCTAAAAAGTCACTAATGTCTAATTCTCTTCTCAGTCTTTCTGTCTAGCATAGAAGTGTGTATTGCATAAGGTTCAGAACATTTCAGGTGCAAACTCTCTTGCAGGGACTTACATTTGGAGAAAACAACATCCATAAACAAAAATGAAATCGAAGATAGCACCAAAAGTAGGATGTGTTTAAAGTTTGGGGAAAATAATTACCTCTTTGAGCACGTTGATGAGGTGAAGAATCAGCACAGCTATTCCATTTTAATCTACATGCCACTTAACATTTAACGTTATATTTACTAAAATCTTTCCAAGTACCTAGAACTTTGAGGAAGGTGCTCTGAACAAGTTTACATTCTAATCACCTGTACATTTTAAGTTGTCCCCCATCCTCCTCTCATAGCATATGCTTAGTATAGCTTCTAGTCTCCTAAAACAACATATAAGGCCCACTGTGAGCTTACCCCAGCCTCCCTGCCCAGCCTCATCCTATTCCATCCCCTTGTCTCCTCAGTTATTTCCTTTTTCCAAGCTAAAACTGCAGGGAGTAACTATTATTTGCAGAAGAGGAAATTTATCAAGTCTCTGCCTATAAGCATGTTCTCCTGTGCTGTCCCTGTGCTTCTCCTTTCCTGGCCAGCTCTGACTCCTACACCACCCAAGGATTAGCTGCCCTTCTATGTGCCTGCATAGAAGACTTTGTGTGTCTCCACCACATGACTCTTCTAAGCTAATATGCTATTGTGCTCTTACTATTAGAGAAGGAAATGGCAACCCACTCCAGTATTCCTGCCTAGAGAATCCTGTGGACAGAGGAGCCTGGTGGGCTGCTGTCCATAGGATCACACAGAGTCGGACATGACTGAAGTGAATTAGCTTGCATGCATGCATTGGAGAAGGAAATGGCAACCCACTCCAGTGTTCTTGACTGGAGGATCCCAGGGACAGAGGAGCCAGGTGGGCTGCTGTCTATGGGGTCGCAGAGAGACGGACATGACTGAAGCGACTTAGCAGCAGCTCTTACTATTGTCAGCCACAGCTAATCTTCTGAACAACTCTATGAGGTTGCCACTATTGCTATCTCCATTTTTCAGAATTAGTAACTTTAAGTATATTTCCTCAAGATCACCCAGGTTAATTAAGGATCAGATGCAGGATTCAAACACAGGTCTACCTGATTTCAGATCCCTTGCTCATAGCAAATACATGATTTCTAATGTCATAGTGTATTAGGATGCTGGCTGGGCTTCCCAGGTGGCTCAGTCATAAAGAATCCACCTGCCAATGTAGCAGCAACAGCAGATGTGGGTTCAGTGCATGGGTGGGGAAAATACCCTGGAGGAGGAAATGGCAACCTGCTCCAGTATTATTGGCTGGGAAATCCCGTGGACAGAGGGGCCTGGTGGGCTACAGTTCACCAGGTTGCAAAGAGTCAGACACGACTGAGTGATACAACACACACACACACACACACACACATATTGTGATGCTAGCTACAAATTCACTGCCCTTGTCTTCAACATGATAATTTGTCCATTGGCACATTATACAGAAAACTTTGCACACCAGATGCCAATAGAAATTTTTTGATTTGCCAACAAAATGTTTTTAATATGCCCATACTCATTTTTACCTAATTCTGCTTTCTTTTGCCAAGGAGATTAGTAACTATCTGGTTAATAGTAAAGAAGAGAATTCTACCAAATACTATGATCAAAGTTTACAAGCTGTGGTTTCTACAATTCACCTTATCCTCTTCTTATCACTTTCTTACCTGGGTCATTACCTCTCTGACTTTCCATTATTCCTAATAGTGTAATGATAATGTTTCTGTGATCTCACATTTATGTGTTTTTAATATCCTAGGATGAAATGTGTCTATCTGATTTAGGAGTATTATTCACTCATTACAGCTGGATGTGCCCCTGCATCTTTGCCCCAGTCTTAAGTCTGATTTCCCTCCTCTGTGTCACTTCTATCTTCTCTATTTGCATACCACTTTCCTTGATGTAGAAGGTAGCAATTGGAGTTGAGTCATCCTGCTGTTTTCTCTCAGCTGGTAGCATATGTCTAGCTTCCTCAGGAGCAAGCCTCTACTTCTTTTGCTCAGCTACTTCTACATACAAATAAAAAAACCATTTTGGTTGTAATTAGTGCTTGCCAAGTTTTGCCCCAGTCATTTTTGGCACTTCTGATAACCATTGTTTCAAATCCCAACCACATAAGGTATTTCAAGGGATTAATTCATTCAAAGAACCCAACGTCTCTCAACTCTCTTATTCAAAACACAGGAAAGGTCCAGAGGTGCCCATAACAGCTTATCTTTCAACTTTACCTTAGCTATGCAGATCTCATCCTAGAAGCACCAAAGCAATATGTCTACAGATTCACTTTATTACTGTTTATGATGCCTTAGACTTGATTCTTGGATTCCCATTTCACACCAGAATTTATTTACCAACATAAATATGCACAGCTCAAAGTCCTCTCTTTTTCAAGAAAAAGAGAAGCAAACCAATCTATAGAGTTCCCATTGGCCTTAAAATCAGAACACATCAGGAGTGCCTTGTTAGATGAATTTAGCAGCAGGGAAGCCTGCAGCTCATCAGCTTTCTATTCCTCCAAAGTAGGTACTTACTGCAGTCAAGAGGAATTATTCCTGAGTATTTCTGGTCATGGGGATGTTTTCATTACCTTAAAAAAATGTCAGAATAAGACAAAACAAAAGTCCTCATATTTGTTTTCCTCTACAGTATTATATTTGATTCAAATGCTCTTTTAACTACTCTGATGGTTTTAATTAGTAAGTGAAAATTATATATTCAAATAAAATTCAAGCTAATAGTATTTTAATCCATTATATAAATAAACAAACATTTAGAAAATGTACAGTGGCCCAGGTGCTATGATAGGTGCACAGACAGACATAAAACATGTAGGTCTCCACCCTCAAGGAGAAGTATGCTGCTGCTGCTAAGTCGCTTCAGTCGTGTCCGACTCTGTGTGACCCCATAGACGGAAGCCCACCAGGCTCCCCCGTCCCTGGGATTCTCCAGGCAAGAACACTGGAGTGGGTTGCCATTTCCTTCTCCAATGCATGAAAGTGAAAAGTGAAAGGGAAGTTGCTCAGTCTTGTCTGACTCTTAGCAACCCCATGGACTACAGCCTACCAGGCTCCTCATCCATGGGATTTTCCAGGCAAGAGTACTGGAGTGGGGTGCCATTGCCTTCTCTGCAAGAAGTATACACAGTGGTAAAGAAAGACGTATTAGTGGAGTATGATAAAGACCCTGAATGACAGTGCTAGAGGAAAGACAGATGTCATCTTCTTGGCAGTGTTCAGGAAGACTTCATAGAAGTAGGAAATGAGAAAGAGAAGAGAATTCACTGTTACTGAGTGCCTCATATGTTCAAGACCTGAATTAAGGACTCAACAAAAACCATCTTATTTAATCTTCACCACCTTTCTTTTTCATGAATGTCAAGCTTTCCCCTTGTTTTCAGATGAGGATAAGACTCAACATAGTAAGTCAAGTTTCCACATTTTGTGAGTGCTACTGCTGCTAAGTCACGTCAGTCGTGTCCGACTCTGTGCGACCCCATAGACGGCAGCCCACCAGGCTCCTCTGTCCCTGGGATTCTCCAGGCAAGAACACTGGAGTGGGTTGCCATTTCCTTCTCCAAAGCATGAAAGGTGAAAGGGAAGTCATTCAGTCGTGTCCAACTCTTAGCGATCCCATGGACTGCAGCGTACCAGGCTCCTCTGTCCATGGGAGTTTCCAGGCAAGAGTACTGGAGTGGGTTGCCAGTGCCTTCTCCGTTTTATGAGTGACCTTGCTAATATTAAAAATCTGTCTAATTCTAAAATTTTTACTCTCTCCCTACATTATTCTAAGTCTTCTGGGGAGTCATTTGAGCTATGTGATGAAGGATTGCTAGGCAATTTTTTAAAGGATATACAACAAAGAAGCTTTCCAAGCAGAGGAAAAATAAAAATAAAGGCAATTCCATGAAGAGAGATCTATATATTTTTTTTAATAATTAAAAAAAAAATTTTTTTCTTTTTTTCCAACTACAATTTTATTTTATTTTTAAACTTTACATAATTGTATTAGTTTTGCCAAATATCAAAATGAATCCACTACAGGTATACATGTGTTCCCCATCCTGAACCCTCCTCCCTCCTCCCTCCCCATACCATCCCTCTGGGTCGTCCCAGTGCACCAGCCCCAAGCATCCAGTATCGTGCATTAAACCTGGACTGGCAATTTGTTTCATACATGATATTTTACATGTTTCAATGCCATTCGCCCAAATCTTCCCACCCTCTCCCTCTCCCACAGAGTCCATAAGACTGTTCTATACATCAGTGTCTCTTTTGCTGTCTCGTACACAGGCTTATTGTTACCATCTTTCTAAATTCCATATATATGCGTTAGTATACTGTATTGGTGTTTTGCTTTCTGGCTTACTTCACTCTGTATAATAGGCTCCAGTTTCATCCACCTCATTAGAACTGATTCAAACGTATTCTTTTTAATGGCTGAGTAATACTCCATTGTGTATATGTACCACAGCTTGCTTATCCATTCATCTGCTGATGGACATCTAGGTTGCTTCCATGTCCTGGCTATTATAAACAGTGCTGCGATAAACATTGGGGTACACGTGTCTCTTTCCCTTCTGGTTTCCTCAGTGTGTATACCCAGCAGTGGAATTGCTGAATCATAATTGCTGGATTGCTGGCAGTTCTATTTCCAGTTTTTTAAGGAATCTCCACACTGTTCTCCATAGTGACTGTACTAGTTTGCATTCCCACCAACAGTGGAAGAGGGTTCCCTTTTCTCCACACCCTCTCCAGCATTTATCACTTGTAGACTTTTGGATCGCAGCCATTCTGACTGGTGTGAAATGGTACCTCATAGTGGTTTTGATTTGCATTTCTCTGATAATGAGTGATGTTGAGCATCTTTTCATGTGTTTGTTAGCCATCTGTATGTCTTCTTTGGAGAAATGTCTATTTAGTTCTTTGGCCCATTTTTTGATTGGGTCATTTATTTTTCTGGAGTTGAGCTGTAGGAGTTGCTTGTATATTTTTGAGATTAGTTGTTTGTCAGTTGCTTCATTTGCTATTATTTTCTCCCATTCTGAAGGCTGTCTTTTCACCTTGCTAATAGTTTCCTTTGATGTGCAGAAGCTTTTAAGGTTAATTAGGTCCCATTTGTTTATTTTTGGTTTTATTTCCAATATTCTGGGAGGTGGGTCATAGAGGATCCTGCTGTGATGTATGTCAGAGAGTGTTTTGCCTATGTTCTCCTCTAGGAGTTTTATAGTTTCTGATCTTACGTTGAGATCTTTAATCCATTTTGAGTTTATTTTTGTGTATGGTGTTAGAAAGTGTTCTAGTTTTATTCTTTTACAAGTGGTTGACCAGATTTCCCAGCACCACTTGTTAAAGAGATTGTCTTTAATCCATTGTATATTCTTGCCTCCTTTGTCAAAGATAAGGTGTCCATATGTGCGTGGATTTATCCCTGGGCTTTCTATATTTGATCCATTGATCTATATATCTGTCTTTGTGCCAGTACCATACTGTCTTGATAACTGTGGCTTTGTAGTAGAGCCTGAAGTCAGGTAGGTTGATTCCTCCAGTTCCATTCTTCTTTCTCAAGATCGCTTTGGCTATTTGAGGTTTTTTGTATTTCCATACAAATTGTGAAATTATTTGTTCTAGCTCTGTGAAGAATACTGTTGGTAGCTTGATAGGGATTGCATTGAATCTATAAATTGCTTTGGGTAGTATACTCATTTTCACTATATTGATTCTTCCAATCCATGAACATGGTATATTTCTCCATCTATTAGTGTCCTCTTTGATTTCTTTCACCAGTGTTTTATAGTTTTCTATATATAGGTCTTTAGTTTCTTTAGGTAGATATATTCCTAAGTATTTTATTCTTTCCGTTGCAATGGTGAATGGAATTGTTTCCTTAATTTCTCTTTCTGTTTTCTCATTATTAGCGTATAGGAATGCGAGGGATTTCTGTGTGTTGATTTTATATCCTGCAACTTTACTATAGTCATTGATTTGCTCTAGTAATTTTCTGGTGGAGTCTTTAGGGTTTTCTACGTAGAGGATCATGTCATCTGCAAATAGTGAGAGTTTTACTTCTTCTTTTCCAATTTGAATTCCTTTTATTTCTTTTTCTGCTCTGATTGCTGTGGCCAAAACTTCCAAAACTATGTTGAATAGTAATGGTGAAAGTGGGCACCCTTGTCTTATTCCTGACTTTAGAGGAAATGCTTTCAATTTTTCACCATTGAGGATAATGTTTGCTGTGGGTTTGTCATATATAGCTTTTATTATGTTGAGGTATGTTCCTTCTATTCCTACTTTCTGGAGAGTTTTTATCATAAATGGATGTTGAATTTTGTCAAAGGCTTTCTCTGTATCTATTGAGATAATCATATGGTTTTTATTTTTCAATTTGTTAATGTGGTGTATTACATTGATTGATTTGCAGATATTGAAGAATCCTTGCATCCCTGGGATAAAGCCCACTTGGTCATGGTGTATGATCTTTTTAATGTGTTGTTGGATTCTGATGGCTAGAATTTTGTTAAGAATTTTTGCATCTATGTTCATCAGTGATATTGGCCTGTAGTTTTCTTTTTTTGTGGGATCTTTGTCAGGTTTTGGTATTAGGGTGATGGTGGCCTCATAGAATGAGTTTGGAAGTTTACCTTCCTCTGCAATTTTCTAGAAGAGTTTGAGCAGGATAGGTGTTAGCTGTTCTCTAAATTTTTGGTAGAATTCAGCTGTGAAGCCATCTAGACCTGGGCTTTTGTTTGCTGGAAGATTTTTTATTACAGTTTCAATTTCCGTACTTGTGATGGGTCTGTTAAGATTTTCTGTTTCTTCCTGGTCGAGTTTTGGAAAGTTGTACTTTTCTAAGAATTTGTCCATTTCTTCCACGTTGTCCATTTTATTGGCATATAATTGTTGATAGTAGTCTCTTATGATCCTTTGTATTTCTGTGTTGTCTGTTGTGATCTCTCCATTTTCATTTCTAATTTCATTGATTTGATTTTTCTCCCTTTGTTTCTTGATGAGTCTGGCTAATGGTTTGTCAATTTTATTTATCCTTTCAAAGAACCAGCTTTTGGCTTTGTTGATTTTTGCTATGGTCTCTTTTGTTTCTTTTGCATTTATTTCTGCTCTAATTTTTAAGATTTCTTTCCTTCTACTAACCCTGGGGTTCTTCATTTCTTCCTTTTCTAGTTGCTTTAGGTGTAGAGTTAGGTTATTTATTTGACTTTTTTCTTGTTTCTTGAGGTATGCCTGTATTGCTATGAACTTTCCCCTTAGGACT
Source organism: Bos indicus (assembly GCF_029378745.1). Taxonomy (NCBI): domain Eukaryota; kingdom Metazoa; phylum Chordata; class Mammalia; order Artiodactyla; family Bovidae; genus Bos; species Bos indicus. The sequence goes on from NC_091768.1 coordinate 52,246,531, forward strand.
GCTTTTACAGTGTCCCACAGGTTTTGGGTTGTTGTGTTTTCATTTTCATTCATTTCTATGCAAATTTTTATTTCTTTTTTGATTTCTTCTGTGATTTGTTGGTTATTCAGCAGCGTGTTGTTCAGCCTCTATATGTTGGAATTTTTAATAGTTTTTCTCCTGTAATTGAGATCTAATCTTACTGCATTGTGGTCAGAAAAGATGCTTGGAATGATTTCTATTTTTTTGAATTTACCAAGACTAGCTTTATGGCCCAGGATGTGATCTATCCTGGAGAAGGTTCCATGCGTGCTTGAGAAAAAGGTGAAATTCATTGTTTTGGGATGAAATGTCCTATAGATATCAATTAGGTCTAACTGGTCTATTGTATCATTTAAAGTTTGTGTTTCCTTGTTAATTTTCTGTTTAGTTGATCTATCCATAGGTGTGAGTGGGGTATTAAAGTCTCCCACTATTATTGTGTTATTGTTAATTTCTCCTTTCATACTTGTTAGCATTTGTCTTACATACTGCGGTGCTCCCGTGTTGGGTGCATGTATATTTATAATTGTTAATCTTCTTCTTGGATTGATCCTTTGATCATTATGTAGTGACCTTCTTTGTCTCTTTTCACAGCCTTTGTTTTAAAGTCTATTTTATCTGATATGAGTATTGCTACTCCTGCTTTCTTTTGGTCCCCAGATCTATATTTTAAAAAGAAAACTATGTGAAATAATATAGAAAAAAGAGAAACTTTAAGACTTAACTTAAATAATAATGAATTTACACCCATCAGTATCTAAATGTGAAAGGTTTATTATAAGTATTACCATTCTCTCCATATTATGCTTTTCTTCATAAGTCCCCTTGTCTATTTGAAAATTTTAGGACATATCTATCATCTTGATATTTCTAAGGTTAAAATTAGTAATTAACAATAGAATTTTTATGTGCCAAGTACTTTCTAAAATCTGAATATACATTAATTCCCTTATAAACATGTTTTGAGGCAAGCAGCATTATTATCCCCATTTTAAAGATGAGAAAAATCACCATATAGGAAATAAGGTAAACTACAAAGCCTCACAGAACTAGGAAGGGATGGAGTTATGGTATGAATATAAAGATCTGACGCAACCACACAGTAGTTACTTCTGTATACAAATAAAAATTTTTTTTGAGCAAGCAGCATTAGTATCTGCATTTTCAGGATGTGAAAAACTACCTCCCTGGTTTTAGTCACCAATAAAGCATCTTAAGATCATATAAGAAAAATAAAATATGACAAACATAAAAAATTTGGAAAGTTTTATAGATCAGAACTTTCTGATCTATAGTCAGAAAGATCAGGTCATTTTGCCTTTATCATCTCTAATTTCTCAACTGTGAGAATTTATTCAGATTATATATTACCAAGCAAAACCTACTCATTCCCAAATTGCTCCATTTTTTTCCACTCTTGGAACTTAGTTTGGTACAATAATCTTCCCAGATTAAGATGACTAGCAACTGTACACACTTGTTAGAAATATTCAATGTCTGTTAATAGAAATAATAATCATATTCATCTGTCAGGCAGCAGAACATGTCAGCTCTCAAAAGCATCCCTGTGTTTCTTTGAGTAAGATACATGTGTATCATCAAGAATTAAATGGTCTAAGGCTCTTCTACTTTTATGAAGGAATAAGCTTGTGATAAAAAATCTTCCTGCATGCACTCCTGCAAATTACAACTATTGATTCACATGGGAAAACAAGCAAAATAGAGAAAAACAAACAAACAAAACACTCTAGGGCTCTGGAAAGTGGACAAAGCAAATGGATTATACAGGGGAGTTGAAACTTGGAGTAAGTGACTAGCATAGAGTTCCCTGTTTTTGCAGCTTTTCCATGAGAGCAGTTACATTTATATAAGTGGAGAAGCTTAGCTAAAACTAATAGAATAACCACCATGTTTCTGGAAGGTGAATCACAGGAAAGGGTATGCATGACTAGGGCCACCAGAGAGTAAGGGGGAATACAAGAAAGAAAACAGCCAGTGATGAAACCTGCTGCCCACCACAAGTGGGACAGAGTTTTGAGTCTAATCAAGATAACTGCTTTTATAAACAAAAAATACCACTCTGAAAAACAGAGCAGAATCCAGAGGATCAAAAACACGACATGTCCAACATCCAGGACACTATGCATAACTATTCTATATTCAAACAGCTAGGAAAATATGACAGTCTCCAACAAGAAGAAAATAAGTAGAAGTCAACTGTAAGATGACTCAGTTGTTGAAATTCTCAAAGATTTTACAGCAGCTATTAGAAATGTGCTCACTGAGGTAAAGGAAAATATGCTTGTATTGGATAAAAAGATAAGAAATTTTAGCTTAGAAATACAAAATACAAAAATAAAACTAATAACATTTTAGAATTTATAAAACACAATATTTAAATCAACAAAAATGAAAAAACAAATCTGATTAAAAAATAAGACAAAGACCAGACAGACAACTCATGCGTGCATGCTAAGTTGCTTCAGTCGTGTCTTACTCTTTGCAACCCAATGGACTGTAGCCTGCCAGACTCCTCTGTCCATGGAGATTCTTCAGGCAAGAATGATGTGGGTTGTCATGCCCTCCTTCAGGGGATCTTCTCAACCCAGGGATTGAACCCATGTCTCCTGTGGTTCCTGCATTGCAGGCAGATTTCTTTACCACTGAGCTACTAGGGAAACCCCCCAGACAGACACTTCATGGAAGTTCAAAATAGATATACAGCTGATGAATAAGTATATGATAAGAAGCACCACATTATATGTCATTATGAAAATGAAAACAAGATGACATTACATGCCTATTACATGCCTATAAAGTCCAAAACACTGACAGCACCAAATGATGGCAGTGTCACACCAAAAAAGAAGGCCAAAGATAAGTCATATGGGCGAGAGTCTTAAAACAATCCAAAGGAAAAAGAAAAAGAAACCGAAAATAGGAAAAAGATAAAACAATTAAATAGTAGACATAAGTTCAGGCATATTAATAAATACATTAAATAATAATGTATCCTCCAAGACATTTATCTATTACAAACAAAATTTACAATGGAGAAACCCAACAGCTTTGTAATCAAGTGATTACTGTTAACATGATAAGACATATTAGCGTCACGCACCCTCGATATGACAGCAAAGGACAGATCACTTCCATAGTATTCTTGCCTAAAATGCATAATCTTAATTCAATAATGAGAAGACAGCAGACAAATTGAAATTAAAGTCCTCTTACAGCTGACTAGTAGTCACCAATACTGAATAGGTCATGAAAAACAAGGTAAGACCACCGAATAGAAGTGTCACAGATTAGACAAAGGGGATTAATAGTTAAATGTGATAGGATCATTGCCTTGATCCTGGAATAGAAAAATACATTAGTATAAAAACATGTGAGACCCAATAAAGTTTATATATAATGGAGTATTGAGTCAATGTTAATTTATTTTTTAAGTTATTATATATGTAATATGTTAGCATTAGAGGAAACTGGATGAGGAGTATACAGGAAATCTCTGTATCCACTTTTCTGTAAGTTTAAAATTAACTTGAAATCAAAGTTTTAAAAGTATTAATGGATTAAATGGGCTTCTCAGGTGATTCAGCAGTAAATGCAGGAGACGTTGGTAAACGCACCAGTAAATTGGCACTCCACATGCCAATGAAGGAGACACAAGTTCAATCCCTGCCTTGATAAGATCCACTGGAGAAGGAACTGGCAACTCACTTGTATTCTTGCCTGGAAAATTCCATGGACAGAAGAGCCGGACAGGCTACAGCTCATGGGATTCCAAAAGAGTCGGACACTGAGCAACTAAACAGCAACAACAAATGGATTAAACACTGCAGTTAAATAACAGATATTGTCAGAATCAGCAAAGGAGCAATTGTATATTATCTACAAGAGACATACTTTAAAATCAAAGAAATCCACTGATTAAAAGAAAATAAACATAAATGGGCTGTGAAAACTATATAAATATCTGGTAAAATAGACTTAAAGAAAGAGATAAAAAGAAACATTACATAATGATAAAAGGTAAATTTCACAGAAAGACATGATCACAGACCTATATTGTTAGTGACTGTAATTGTTTATTACTAACCTAGACTCAAATAAATTTATAAATATCTCAGTATACAGCATTGATATACAAAACTCAGTCATATTTTCACACACTAGTAACAACCAATTGGGAAGTGAATTTTCTTAATTCATTTAAAATCACACCAAATAACATACCATACTTGGGGATAATTTTAACAACATATATTGAATACAACTACACTCAAAACTATAGAACATTGCTAAGAGAAGTTATGGAACATCTAAATAAACAAAGAGGTACACTATGTTAATGGATTACAAAGCTAATTACTTTTAAAATGTCAATGCTCCACAAATTGATTTATAGTTAAACATAATCCCAGTAAAAACTTGAGCAGGCTTTTTAGTAGAAACTGATAAGCTGATTCTAAAATTCATAGAGTAATGCAATGACCTAAAATGGCCAAATTTTTACAAAGAATAAAATTGGAGGACTTACACCAATGAACTTTAAATCTCACTGTAAATCAAGACTATGTAGTATTACCAGAATATAAGGATATTTTTTTAAAGAAGGGAATAAAGATGCAATTTTCTTTTTTTTTTTCTAATTTTATTTTTAAACTTTACGTAATTGTATTAGTTTTGCCAAATATCAAAATAAATCCGCCACAGGTATACATGTGTTCCCCATCCCGAACCCTCCTCCCTCCTCCCTCCCCATACCATCCCCCTGGGCCGTCCCAGTGCACCAGCCCCAAGCATCCAGCATCGTGCATCGAACCTGGACTGGCAACTCGTTTCCCACACGATATTTTACATGTTTCATTGCCATTCTCCCAAATCTTCCCACCCTCTCCCTCTCCCACAGAGTCCATAAGACTGTTCTATACATCAGTGTCTCTTTTGCTGTCTTGTACACCGGGTTATTGTTACCATCTTTCTAAATTCCATATATATGCGTGAGATGCAATTTTCAAAACATGGACTAAGACTGAATTAAAATTATTTTTCTAACAGTAAGTCAATTGTTTCAGTCTCTTATTTTCCTAAGTATAGAGTGACATTTTCCAATAGGAGAATAATCTACAATATCTCAATACACAATGCAGAAGTAGACAAGAGGACTTCCCTGGTGGCTCAGTGGATAAGAACCCACTTGCCAATGCAGAGGACCTGGGTTCAACCCCTGTCTGGGAGGATTCTACACAGGGCCTGTGCTCCACAACTACTGAGTCCACGCATTAGAGCCTGTGCTCCACAAGAGAGGCCAATGCAAGGAAAAGTCCATGCATCACCATGAAGAATAGCCTGCCCTTGCCCCAACTAGAGAAAAGAAGTGAAAGTGAAAGCCGTTCAGTCATGTCTGACCCTTGGCGACCCCATGGACTACACAGTCCATGGAATTCTCCCAGCCAGAATACTGGAGCGGTTCAGTTCAGTTCAGTAACTCAGCTGTGTCCAACTCATTGTGACCCCATGGACTGCGGCACACCAGGCTTCCCTGTCCATCACCAACTCCCAGAGTTTGCTCAAACACAGGTCCATCAAGCCAGTGATTTCATCCAAGCAAATTATCCTCTGTTGCCTCCTTCTTCTCCTGCCTTCAATCTTTCCCAGCATCAGGGTTCTTACAATGAGTCAGTTCTTTGTATCAGGTTGCCTAAGTACTGGAGCTTCAGCTTCAGCATCATTTCTTCCAAGGAATATTCAGGATTGATTTCCTTTACAATTGACTGGTTTGATCTCCTTGCAGTCCAAGGGACTCTCAAGAGTCTGCTCCAACACCACAGTTCAGAAGGATCAATTCTTCAGTGCTTAGCTTTCATTATGGTCCAACTCTCACATCCATACATGACGACTGGAATAAACCACAGCTATGACTAGATGGATCTTTGTCAGCAAAGTAATATCTCTGCCTTTTAATATGCTGTCTAGGTTGGTCATAGCTTCTTTTCCAAGGAACAAGCATCTTTTAAGTTCATGACTGCAGTCATCATCTGTGATTTTGGAGCCCAAGAAAATAAAGTCTGTCACTGTTTCCATTGTTTCACCATCTATTTGCCATGAAGTGATGGGACTGGATGCCATGATCATTTTCTGAATGTTGAGTTTTAAGCCAAGTTTTTCATTCTCTTTCACTTTCATCAAGAGGCTCTTTAGTTCTTCTTCTCTTTCTGCCATAAGGGTGGTGTCATCTGTATATCTGGGGTAATTGATTTTTCTCCTGGCAATCTTGATTCCAGCTTGTGCTTCATCCAGCCCAGCATTTCACATGATGTACTCAGTATATAAATCAAATAAGCAGGGTGACAATATACAGGCTTGATGTACTGCTTTCCCAATTTGGAACCAATCTGTTGTTGCATATCCGGTTCTAATTGTTGCTTCTTGACCTGCATGCAGATTTCTCAAGGGGCAGGTCAGGTCATCTAGTATTCCCATCTCTTGAAGAATTTTCCACAGTTTGTTGTGACCATAGTCAAATGCTTTGGCATAGTCAATAAAGCAGAAGTAGATGTTTTTCTGAAACTCTCTTGCTTTTTTGATGATTCAACAAATGGCAATTTGACCTCTGGTTCCTCTGCCTTTTCTAAATTCTGCTTGAACATCTGGAAGTTCACGATTCACATACTGTTGAAACCTGGCTTGGAGAACTTTGAGCATTACTTTGCTGGTGTGTTCAATGAGTGCAATTGCACAGTAGTTTGAACATTCTTTGGCACTTTCTTTGGGATTGGAAGGAAAACTGACCTTTTCCAGTCCTGTAGCTGAGTTTTCCAAATTTATTGGCATGTTCAGTGCAGTACTTTCACAGCATCATCGTTTAGGATTTGAAATAGCTCAAGTGATATTCCATCACCTCCACTAGCTCTATTCGTAGTGATGCTTCCTAAAGCCCACTTGACTTTACATTCCAGGATGTCTGGCTCTACGTGAGTGATCACACCGTCGTGATTATCTGGGTCATGAAGATCTTTTTTGTATGGTTCTTCTGTGTATTCTTGCCACCTCTTCTTAATATCTTCTGCTTCTGTTAGGTCCATACCATTCCTATCCTTTATTGTGCTCATCTTTGCATAAAATGTTTCCTTGGTATTTCTAATTTTCTAGAAGAGATCTCTAGTCTTTCCCATTCTATTGTTTTCTTCTATTTCTTTACTGAGGAAGGCTTTCTTGTCTCTCCTCGCTATTCTTTGGAACTCTGCATTCAAATGGGTATATCTTTCCTTTCCTTCTTTGCCTTTAGCTTCTCTTTTCTCAGCTATTTGTAAGGCCTCCTCAGACAACCATTTTGCCTTTTTGCATTTCCTTTTCTTGGGGATGGTCTTGATCACTGCCTCCTGTACAATGTCATGAACCTCTGTCCATAGTTCTTCAGGCAATCTGTCTATCATATATAATCCCTTGAATCTTTTTGTCACTCCCACTGTATAATCATAAGGGATTTGATTTAAGTCATACCTGAATTTGATTTAGAGATTTGATTTAAGTGGGTACCTAAACCACTCCAGGATACCTTGAGTGGGTAGCCATTCCCTTCTCCAAGGGATCTTCCCAACCCAGTGATTGAACCCAGATCTTCAGCATTGCAGGTGGATTCTTTACCAACAGGGAAGCCCAGAGAAAGGCCATATAAAGCAACAAAGACCGAGGGCAGACAAAAATAAACAAAATTAATTATAAAGAATTTTTAAAAAGAGCTAGACATAACCATCTAACTATCCTCTACTAATACAGACATTAAAGATATATTTTTAAATGTAAAACAATGCCTTTTTTTCCTCATTTTTGAAAGCCAAGTGTGAATTAACAGCTTAATAACCATAGGCAAAGTGTGATATTTTCATCTAATCTCTACTGAAAAATAGAAAGAAAGGGATTATTGATACACAGAACAGTGAAACTCAACCAAAACCATTATCTTAAGTGAAAAAAAAAAAAAAACTTAAAGGGTCTATATTTCATGAATCTACTTATATAAAATTCTTAAATGATATAAAATTAATACATAAAAATCACTTGTATTCCTATATACTAACAATGAAATATCAGGAAGAGAAATTATGGAAATAATCCCATTTACCATATCATCATAGAATAAAATACCCAAGAATAAGCCTAGCTAAGAAGACAAAAGATTTATACTCTGAAAACTATAAGACATTGATGAGAGAAACTGAAGATGACACAAGCAGATGGAAAGATATACCATGTTCTTAGATTGGAAGAATCAATATTGTCAAAATGAATATATTACTCAAGGTAATCTACAGGTTCAATGCAATTACTATCAAATTACTAATGACATATTTCACAGAACCATAATGATTCTTTTTTTTTTTTTTTTTATAGAAACACAAAATCCAATAGCTTTTGTGAATGGCCAAAGCAATCCTAAGAAAGAAAAATGGATTTGGATAAATCAGGATCCTTGACATCAGACTGTACTACAAAGCTACAGTCATCAAAACAGTGTGGTACTGACACAAAAACAGAAATATTAGATCAATGGAAAAGGATAGAAAGCCCAGAAATAATTTAATTCCAGTCAATAAATCTATAACAAAGGAGGCAAAAATATACAATGGAGAAAGACAGTCTCTCCAATAAGTGGTGTTAGGAACTCCGGACAGTTACATATGAAAAAGTGAAATTAGCACACTCTCTAACACCACACAAAAAAATAAAATAAAAATGCATTAAATACCTAAATGTAAGACCAGACACTATAAAACTCTTAGAGGAAAACACAGGCAGAATACTCTGAAATAAATCATAGTGATAACTTTTTGGATCTGTATACAAGAATAATGGAAATAAAAACAAAATGAACAAATGGGCCCTAACTAAACTTTAAAGCTTTTACACAGCAAAGCAAACCATAAGCAAAATGAAAAGACAACCTACAGAATAGGAGATGAAGTGACTGACAAAGGATCACTCTCTAAAATACACAAGCAGCTCATGCAGTTCAACATAAAAAAAAAAGAGACAACCCAATCAAAAATGAGCAGATCTAAATAGATATTTCTCAAAAGAAGACATATAAATTGCCAAAAAGTGCATGATGAGATGCTCAACACCACTACTTATTAGAGAAATTAAAATTACAACTACACTGAGGTATCACCTCATAACAGTTAGAATGGCCATCATCAAAAAGTCTACAAACAGTAAATGCTAGAGAGGGTGTGGAGAAAAGAGAACCCTCTTACACTGTTGGTGGGAATGTAAATTCATATAATCACTGGAAAACCTTATGGAGGTTCCTGCAAAAACCAAAAACAGCTACCATATGATCCTGCAATCCCATTCCTGGGCATATATACAAAGAAAACCATAACTTGAAAAGATACATGCATCTGAATATTCATCACAGCATTATTTACACTAGCCAAGACAGGAAAACAGCCTATATATTCACTGACAGAAGAATGGATGAAGAAGAATGATATATATATATATATATATATATATATATAATATATTATTATGTATTATTACTCAGCCATAAAAAATATAATAATGCCATTTGCAGCAGCAACGTGGATGGACCTAGAGATTATCACACTAAGTGAAGTAAGTCAGAGGAAGATAAATGTCATATGATATCACTTATATGTGGAATCTAAAAAGAAGTGATACAAATTAACTTACAGACTCACAGACCTCTAAAACAAACTTACGGTTACCAAAAGGGAAAGATCGGGGGAGGGATAAATTAGGAGTTTGGGATTAACATATACACACCACTGTATATAAAACAGATAATCAGTGGCCTCCTGTTACAGCACAGGGAATTCTACTCAATATTCTGTATAAACCCATACGGAAAAATCTGAAAAAGAATGAATATATGTATATGTATAACTGAATCATATTGCTGTATACCTGAACCTAGCACAACATTGTAATTCAGCTATGCCTTCACGCATGCTTAGTCGCTCAGCCATGTCTGACTCTCTATGACCCCATAGATTCTTCTATCCATGTGATTTTTCAGGCAAGAATACTGGAGTGGATTGCCATTTCCTTCTCCAGAGGATATTCCCAACACAGGGATCGACCCCGTGTTTCCTGTGTCTCCTACACTGCAGGCAGATTGTTTACCCACTGAGCCATCAGGGATCTCCAATATAAAACAAAAATTAAAAAAAAAAAAAATCAACGTTTGTCTGGAGTTGTGAGTGTCAGGACGAATGGTCTCCAATAGGGCAATGGGACACAAGGAATCTATTGAGGGTGATGGAGATGTTTTGTTTCTAACTGTGGAGATATTTCATGGGGGTAAACAACTCAAAAATGATCACATTTATATAAATGATATATATAATTACATATATAAATTAGAGTTATATAAAGTTAACACTTTAAAAAAAATTAACTCTAAAAGTGTGACATCTAAATCAATTTGTAACCAATATTTATCTACACATACATACACACACATACACACACTGGTTATAGTTACATATACATACTGTCATTTAATTTAATCATTCAACCAATGAGTCTTCAAATATGGAAAGTATTGAAAAAAGTCTTGATGATTTTTTCTAAAATTAGGAAGAATGGCACAATCAGAAAGGATGAGGCCTTATTAAGGCAGTATGTTGAAAGAGGGCAGCTTTTTTTGTCTTTTTCTGATAGATATCACAATTGTGATTACAATTATATAATGATCTCTACACAATTCAGATCTCTTTTTTAACCATTCTTAATAGATTCTGTTAATTCAATACTGCATAATGTTAACAAATGGATTAGTTGAGAGTAAGTAAAAAGCCACACTGTGAAATGAATTAGGTATATTTTACCAAAGTGCTTCCCTGGTACTTCAGTCAGTAAATAATCTGCCTGCAATGCTGGAGACATAGTTTCGTCCTTGGGTCAGAAGGATCCCCTGGAGAAGGGAGTGTCTACACACTCCAGTATTCTTGCCTGGAAAATTCCACAGACAGAGGAACCTGGCTGGCTACATTCCACAGCCCTCAAGAGTCATATACAACTTAGCGACTAAACCACCATACCAAGAATCAACATAAGCAAACATACCAATTATCATTACAAATAACATATATCAACATATATAATACTAATACTCATCTAAAAAGAACTTATAAAACCATTAATCATTAATGTATTAAAAGAAAGTATCTGCCAGTGTTCTCTAGTTTATTACTTTGTTTTTGTCTAGATCTCGCCTATCAGCTATAGCCACTGATTTTACTTTGATTTTACTTCTGTCCACCTGTCCACTGTACATCTCTACTCTTTGGTGCTGGTGGTAGGAAATGGTATTATTCTGGTTTTTAGCTGGAAAATGGACAATCTCCAAGTGGACATCTGCTTGGAAATACTTCCCCCATGTCACAGATTTAATAATAAACACCATTATACTTCCCTGCGCTTCATCAACCATTTCCACAGCTATTGTAAAGCATGATTGTATATTTATTTCTTGTCTTCTTTGTGAAGACTTTACAATAACTCTGTGATACTCTGCCAGTGTTAATACAATGCTTTTTTTAAAGTCCTGGAAAATTGTTTTTGAATTATGAACTTACTCCATTACCCAAGTTTAAAGACTCTTGAGTGTCTTTTACTTTCTGGATCAGAATGATAAGCATAACAATACAGTTGAGGAGCAAATTTTTCATCTTATTTTCAGTTTTTTTTCTTATTTCACATATCCCAACTCAAAGTATAAAAGAGAGGCAGTAATAAAATAATGGAGTTTGTTCCCAGGAGTTGAGTTCTCATCACTGATTAGTTGACTTAGTCTCTGTATTCGTCACTGAACAGGAGGTATAATATCCAATATGCTTGCCTCACAGTATTCATTAGGATATCAAAATAAATGAAAATACTTTGAAAATTTGAAAATATGAGGAAAAGATATTTTTAAATAAAATGTTTAATTGTATCACTTGGTCTATTTGGCAGTGGTCTCATTACCTAAAATATTAGTAGGCAAAATATACATATTGCTCATTTTAGTTTTTCTAAAATTACTTAGGAGATAGTATCTACACTCTGCTTATTGTTGACATTATTTTTTAAATGCATACATCTAAAATGTAACAATTTATCTCAAGTGTGAGTATTCTTATACGGAAAAGAAAATATCTCCTGTTTATCTTGTCTACTAAATAATGCATTTATTGTTGTTGTTTAGTCACGAAATCATGTCCAACTCTTTTGCAACCCCATGGACTAGCCCACCAGGCTTCTCTGTCCATGGGATTTCCCAGGTAAGGATACTGGAGTTGATTATCATTTTCTTCTTCAGGGAATATTCCTGACCCAGATATCAAACCTGAATCCCCTGCATTGCAGTTGGGTTCTTTACCACTGAGCCACGGGGAAGCCCCCAAAATTGTATTAACACTTAACGAATCATACCAAAAAAAAGTGATTTTGAATGTAAAAATTAAGGTAGATTTAAATAAGGAGCCTGAATTAAGAGAGATACCAATTGTGCTATTTGGCTGAGATTTCTGCCAGTATACAGAGAGCCAGTCCCACAAAGATCATGTCACTCTGGTGTCACTATCTTAGAGGGATGAGACAGACAGAATGATTTAAATCAATATGATTACTGAACTAGGGTTCAAAGAAAGCATATACTGTGCTTCTCAGGACATTTTTACTCCGTGCATAGTTGAGGAGGATATGGAGTGTGGTCAGCCTTGCTGACAGGCTTGATTTAGGTTGGTCCTATAACCACTGGTTTTGCTTTACATTTTCTTTGATTGATTTAGGGAGGGAGAGAGGAAGGAAGGGGACAAACAGCTTTTTGTTCTTCTTGTCAACAACTGGATTCAGAAGAATTTAAATAGGAATAATATTTTATGATTAATTTTACTCAATATGATTTTAGTGTTCCTATTATGTCTGTAACAAACTTGACTAAAAGACTCCCATGCAAATGTGTAAGCTGCCAATGTGCCCATGGAAGGCTTACCTAATAGAAAATTTGAAAATTCAATCCTTATCAGGAAAAACACTTAACACTATCATTTAAATTGACACTAAAAATCAGTTTATTGAGATGGAAAACTTGTCTTTTTCAAATATTAAATGTGCCTGGATCTTATCAGTGATTTGTTATCAAAAGCAGAGGCTCGATGCATTTCATAATGTCTTAGAATAAAGAAAATTTTAGAGACCACAGTAAGTCACCAAACCCAAATATATTCTAAAATCCCAACCTTAGTTCACAGATTAGTATTTTCTGGAATTTAGCTCAATAAGCAGATTTGTGACGTATCATGGAGCCTTCTGATGTTCCAGGTAAGGAACTCTCTTAAGATAGAGATTGTCTGGGATGTGAAAGTTCTCTATGCAACTCATTTACAGATCATAGGGCTTTTCTACAGGTTAAAAGTATGCAGTTATCCTGGTAGCTGCAAAAGTAGAACATCACGTATCACAGTAAAGTACTCCAGGTGCATAGTCACTGTCTCCTGGTTGCCTTTGCCCTGCTTTCCATTTAGTTACCTCTGGGTTTCCAGAGCTCTTGAACTTGAAAAAGGTTAGCCAGCACACTGCTGGAGCAGTTTGTGAGCATCAGCAGATTTCGCTTGTAATTTCATTGATCTATATGGGCTCGCTGTTTGCAAACCAGCTGCTGCACTGTTTCCCCACAGCTACTGATCTCAGTAGCATTGATTTTTTTCCCCCTTACATTAACATAGCATTACTTCTTTAATGGGCAATAAATGACTGGATGTAAATACAATCAGGGCAGCAACAACAAAAGGAAAACGTCAGACCCATTTTTATTTAAGGAATCCTTTCCATTAATTTTTTCCATAAAAATTATAACACAAATTATTGACAAAAGTAATGCAATTTTGATTTTAGTGCATTTCGTTCGTTTGTAGATATGTGGTGTCTGCCAAGTGGTCTTCTCTTCCTAATGCATTAGGCAAAGCAATACAATAACGGTGCTTTTATGGATACTGTAAATTTGTACCATTACCTTAGTACAACTGAATTCTATTCATGAAAGAAAGCAGAAGGCAGTACACCGGTTTCCACTTAACTCCAAAGACACTGAAAATGAAGGTATTTTAGATTGTGTCAGCTAGCTAAAGGACTCCTTGAAGATATTGCTTAATTTCAATAAAGTTAGAAAAAAGGATTAATCTGTGATATTAAGTAACTTAGTCATTATAGAGATATAACCCTTACATAGCTTCCTGATGCACATTTAAAGTGTGTGTGTCTCTGTGTATGTGTGGGCGCATGTGTGCACAGCACGAGCAGTATTTAGAAATTATTTCTCAGACATTCTTTCTGCAGTTAAAATCTATAAAATGATAATTGTGGGAGAGGATATAAAAAGCATGGATTTTAAAGTTCATTATGCATAGATATGTTTTAGGTGGTGAAAGACTTGAAAAGAACTTAAAAACAGGCTTTCACTTTTTGGGTTGTCAATTTAGTTACTTCAAAGAAGCCAACCCAACCGCCACAAAACCCAACCAGTATTTTCAATTTAGAAAAAAACAAAATCAACAATGTATTTTATTTAATGAATTTTAGAATTACCACTCATTCCATTGCTAGTGAATATATACAACCAATCTCTCATATCAAACACAATATCCATTACCAAACCTATTGTTTTCTTTCTCGTTTGTTTGTTTTAAGATGAACAAAAATCTTCTGGCAGCAACTTCCTCAGATGCCTTATCCCAGAACTCTGACAAATATGGTTTTGAATTTTTTTAGAAAATGGTACTGAATCTAAACTCTAAAAAAATCACCTGTTTTTAGTTATGCCTTTAAAATATCTCTATTTACTTTCTTGATACTTTTCCAGCAGTTTCCAAATTTCACAGATATTTAGGGACCATTGTATTTCAAATAAATAATTATGTTCAACAATAATTTTTGTTGGCATTTGGTACATCAGTTTTCTTTCTTTTTTTAATTCTGTGTTGTAGACATGTGACAAAAGTATGAACGTGAAGTAAGATTCACCAGAATCAATTATAGAGATGGAAAAAACAGCAACATTTACAGCACATTCCAGTGTAACTCTTACATTTTAATGGTTTTCTTATTTTTTATTGTTGTCACTGTTACTTACAAAAACATTTACTCATTTCTTCCACTCTAATATCTTTTTTGAAAATTATGTCACTGTCTATAATTCTCATCAATGATCTCAGTCATCCTCAAGCCTGAGACCTATAAATGACTTTAGAATGAACCGTACTTTATCCTACAGAATTGTTCAAAGTCTCACTGCCAAACAATGAACTGCTGCTAATCCTAAACCTGGGAATGGTTGGGGTTCCCTGGTGGTTCAGACTATAAGGAATCTGCCTGCAACGCAGGAGACCCAGGTTCGGTCCCTGGGTCAGGAAGATCCCCTGGAGGAGGGATTGACAACAGACTCCAGTATTCTTGCCTGGAGATAGATATCCATGGATAGAGGAGCCTGGTGGGCTACACTCCACAGAGTTGCACAGAGTTAGACATGACTGAATCGACTTAGCGCAGCACAGCTATGAATGCTCAAGCAATTAATTCTTTCAACCTAATCAAATAGCATATTGGGCACCTACCGACCTGGGGAGTTTATCTTAAAATGTCCTATCTTTTTGCCTTTTCATACGGTTCATGGGGTTCTTGAGACAAGAATACTGAAGTGGTTTGCCATTCCCTTCTCCAGTGGACCACATTCTGTCAGACCTCTCCACCATGAGCAATATTGCATAGGAACCCAGAAAGTTAGGTCCATGAATCAAGGCAAATTGGAAGTGGTCAAACAGGAGATGGCAAGAGTGAACATCGACATTCTAGGAATCAGCGAACTAAGATGAACTGGAATGGGTGAATTTAACTCAGATAACCATTACATCTACTACTGTGGGCAGGAATCTCTTAGAAGAAATGGAGTAGCCATCATAATCAACTTGGATGCAATCTCAAAGACGACAGAATATCTTTTTGTTTCCAAGGCAAACCATTCAATATCATGTTAATCCAAGTCTATGCCCCTACAAGTAATGCTGAAGAAGCTGAAGTTGAACGGTTCTATGAAGACCTAAAAGACCTTCTAGAACTAACATCCCCAAAAGATGTCCTTTTCATTATAGGGGACTGGAATGCAAAAGTAGGAAGTCAAGAAACACCTGGAGTAACAAGCAAATTTGGCCTTGGAGTACAGAATGAAGCAGGGCAAAGGCTAACAGAGTTCTGCCGAGAGAAAGCACTGGTCATAG
The DNA here is from genome assembly GCF_029378745.1 of Bos indicus. NCBI lineage: Eukaryota > Metazoa > Chordata > Mammalia > Artiodactyla > Bovidae > Bos > Bos indicus. Next base: position 52,262,847 of record NC_091768.1, read on the forward strand.
CAAACACCCTCTTCCAGCAACACAAGAGAAGACTCTACACATGGACATCACCAGATGGTCAATACCGAAATCAGATTGATTATATCCTTTGCAGCCAAAGATGGAGAAGCTCTATACAGTCAGCAAAAACAAGACCAGGAGCAGACTGTGGCTCAGATCATGAACTCCTTATTGCCAAATTCAAACTTAAATTGAAGAAAGTGGGGAAAACCACTAGACCATTCAGCTATGACCTAAATCAAATCCCTTATGACTATACAGTGGAAGTGAGAAATAGATTTAAGGGACTAGATCTGACAGACAGAGTGCCTGATGAACTATGGATGGAGGTTCATGACATTGTGCAGGAGACAGGAATCAAGACCATACCCAAGAAAAACAAATGGAAAAAAGCAAAATGGCTGTCTGAGGAGGCTTTACAAATAGCTGTGAAAAGAAGAGAAGCAAAAAGTAAAGGAGAAAAGGAAAGATATACCCATTTGAATGCAGAATTCCAAAGAATAGCAAGGAGAGATAAGAAAGCCTTCCTCAGCGATCAATGCAAAGAAATGGAGGAAAACAATAGAATGGGAAAGACTAGAGATCTTTTCAAGAAAATTAAAGATACTAAGGGAACATTTCATGCAAAGATGGGCTCAATAAAGGACAGAAATGGTATGGACCTAACAGAAGCAGAAGATATTAAGAAGAGGTGGCAAGAATACACAGAAGAACTATACAAGAAAGATCTTCATAACCCAGATAATCACAAAGGTGTGATCACTCACACTCACCTAGAGCCAGACATCCTGAAATGTGAAGTCAGGTGGGCCTTAGGAAGCATCACTATGAAGAAAGCTTAGTGGAGGTGATGGAATTCCAGTTGAGCTATTTCAAATCCTGAAAGATGATGCTGTGAAAGTGCTGCACTCAGTATGCCAGAAAATTTGGAGAACTCAGCAGTGGCCACAGGACTGGAAAAGGTCAGTTTTCATTCCAATCCCAAAGAAAGGTAATACCAAAGAATGTTCAAACTACTGCACAATTGCACTCATCTCACATGCTAGTAAGGTAATGCTCAAAATTCTCTAAGCCAGGCTTCAGCAATATGTGAACTGTAAACTTCCAGATGCTCAAGCTGGTTTTAGAAAAGGTAGAGGAACCAGAGATCATATTGCCAACATCCACTGGATCATAGAAAAAGCAAGAGAGTTCCAGAAAAACATCTATTTCTGCTTTATTGACTATGCCAAAGCCTGTGTGGATCACAATAAACTGTAGAAAATTCTTCAAGAGATGGGAATACCAGACCACCTGACCTGCCTCTTGAGAAACCTATATGCAGGTCAGGAAGCATCAGTTAGAACTGGACATGGAACAACAGACTGGTTCCAAATAGGAAAAGGAGTACGTCAAGGCTAAATATTGTCACCCTGCTCATTTAACTTATATGCAGAGTACATCATGAGAAATGCTGGGCTGGAAGAAGCACAACCTGGAATCAAGATTACCAGAAGAAATATCAATAACCTCAGATATGCAGATGACACCACCCTTATCACAGAAAGTGAAGAAGAACTAACGAGCCTCTTGATGAAAGTGAAAGAGGAGAGTGAAAAAGTTGGCTCAAAGCTCAACATTCAGAAAACAAAGATCATGGCATCCGGTCCCATCACTTCACGGCAAATGATGGGGAAACAGTGGAAACAGTGGCTGACTATTTTTCTGGGCTCCAAGATCACTGCGGATGGTGATTTGCAGCCATGAAATTAAAAGATGCTTGCACCTTGGAGGAAAGTTATGACCAACCTAGATAGCATATTAAAAAGCAGAGACATCACTTGCCAACAAGGTCCATCTATTCAAGGCTATGGTTTTTCCAGTAGTCATGTATGGATGTGAGAGTTGGACTGTGAAGAAAGCTGAGCGCTGAAGAATTGATGCTTTTGAACTATGGTGTTGGAGAAGACTCTTGAGAGTCCCTTGGACTGCAAGGAGATCCAATCAGTCCATTCTAAAAGAGATCAGTCCTGGGTGTTCATTGGAGGGCCTGATGTTGAAGCTGAAACTCCAATACTTTGGCCACCTGATGCAAAAAGCTGACTCATTTGAAAAGACCCTGATGCTGGGGAAGATTGAGGGCAGGAGGAGAAGGGGACGACAAAGGACGAGATGGTTGGACGGCATCACTGACACAATGGACATGGGTTTGGGTGGACTCCGGGAGTTGGTGATGGACAGCGAGGCCTGGCGTGCTGTGGTTCATGGGGTCTCAAAGAGTCAGACATGACTGAGCGACTGAACTGAATTGAACTGAATCAAATAGCACAGAATAAAGAAACTTACACAAAATTAACGTAGAAAAAAATCAGATAAGGGCAACAGGGAATTTGTTTTTAAATGAAATAATTTCTTTTTAAATGTTTTTACTTATCAATGAGAATCACTTCTTTTTAGCCATTAATCTTTAGCAAAAATAGATGATGGTACTGTGTCTTTAAAATGACTTCTAGCTTTAAAAAATTATTGATTTGATTTGTAAGTTTCACAAAAGTCCTCATCAAAGACTTATTAAGATACTGGGGACTACACAGTACATATCATTGTTGTTTAGTATTCATTCCACATAAGAAGCCTAGTCAATAACATGTGCACACAGGTGTGCTAAATCGCTTCAGTCATGTCCGACTCTTTGTGATTCTGTGGACTGTAGCCCACCAATCTCTCTGTCCATGGGATTTTCCAGGGAAGAATACTGAAGTGGGTTGCCATTCCCTCCTCCAGAGGATCTTCCCAACCCAAGGATCAAAGCTGAATATCTTATGTCTCCTGCATTGGCAGGTGGGTTCTTTACTACTGGCCTGGGAAACCCAACATTATAATTCAACTCTGTATACACTACAGCATATGAATCTAAACGTCCATCACTATACAGCTGACCCCTTTTACTCATGCTGCCCTCTTCCTATTCTGCTTCCCCTCTGGTAACCACCAATCTGTTCTGTGGATTTGTGTGTTGCTTTTGTTTTGTTTTGTTGTTAGTTTATTTTGTTTTGTTTCATAATCCACATATGAGTGAAATCATAAGGTATTTGTCTTTCTCTGTCTGACTTATTTCCCTTAAGGGAAATAACTTCAAGATCTATTGATAATATTGCAAATGACAAGATTTTATCTTTGTTAGGGCTAAGTAGTATTTCATTGTATATATGCACCACGTCTTTATCTGTCAACAGACACTTAGGTCATTTGCATATCTTGGTAATTGTAAATAACATTGCAATAAACATAGGGGTATGCATATCTATTTGAATACATGTTTTTATATTTTTCAGACAAATACTCAGAAGTGGAAAAGCTGGATCATATGACAGTTATTAAGTTTTTTTAAACCTCCACATGTTTTCCATAGTGGCTACACCAATTTATATTTTCATCAACAGTGAATAAAGGTTCCCTTTTCTCCACATCTTTTCCAATACTTGTTATTTCTAGTATTTTGATGATACTCATTCTAAGAAGCATGAAATGATATCTCATTGCAGTTTGATGTGAACTTCCCTAATTAGTGGTGTTCAATATCTTTTCACACACCTGTTGGGGCCACTTGTGTGTCTTCTTTGGAAGTCATAACTTCCAAAGTAGATATGATGTCAAACATCTAGTCATATCTTTTGCCGATTTTTAAATTGAGCTGCTTGTTTTGTTGTTGTTGAGCTATATGAGTTCTTTAAAATTTTTGAATATTTACTCCTCATTGGATAAATGATTTGCAAATATTTTCTCTCATTCCATAAGCTGTCTTTTCATTTTGTTGATGGTTTCTTTTACTGAGGAAAAGCTTTTAGAGTAGGTATAGTTCCACTTGTTCATTCTGTTCTATTTCTGTCAAAAATAACATTGGGATTTTGATAGGGGTTGCACTGAATTTGAATTTAGGTTTGCTTTACGTAGTATGGATATTTTTAATATGTTTATTCTTCCAATCCAAGATAGAATATCTTTCCATTTCTTTGGGTCCTCAGCTTCTTTCAACATCTTATAATTTTCAGCATACAGATTTTTCAGCTTCTTCATTAAATTTACTCCTAGGTATCTAATTCTTTTCATTGCAATTGCAAGTGAGATTGTTTTCTTAATTTCTATTTCAACTAGTTTGTTGTTAACTTACAGAAACCCAACAGATTTCTGTATGTTGATTTTTTACCTTGAAACTGTACTGTATTTTATTCTAATTGCTTTTTGGTGGAGCCTTTAAGGGTATTCTACACATAAAATTATGCCACAAATAGTACATGGCCTTTACTATGTTGTTATACATTCCTCTATACCTATTTTACTGAGTGCTTTTATCATAAATGGATATTGAATCTTGCCAAATGCTTTTTATGCATCTATTGCGAGGATCATAAAGTTCTTATCTTTCATTTTATTAATGTGATATATCACATTTGCAAATATTGAACCATCTTTGCATTCATGGAATAAATCCCAATTGATCATGGTGGATGGTTCCTTTAAAGTAGTGTATACAGTTTGCTAATATTTTGTTTGAAAGTTTTACATCTATGTTCATCAGAGATATTGATCTGTACTTTTCTTTTTTGTGTTACCTTTGTCTGGTTTTGGTAGAAGGTAATGTTGGCCTCATAAGAGGAATCAATAAGCATTCCCTTCTCTTCAATTTTTTGGAAGAGTTTGAGAAGGATGGGCATTAAATCATCTTTGATTGTTCGGTATAATTCACCTTGAAAGCTACCTTATCCTGGAGTTCTGTTTTTTGGCAGACTTTTGATTACTGTTTCAATCTCCTTACTAGTGATCAGTCTATTCAGATTTTCTACTTCTTGATGATTCAGTCTTGGAAGGCTGTATAAGTCTAAGAATTTATCCACTTCTACTAGGTTATCTAGTGTATACGTGTGTGTGTGTGTGTGTGTGTGTGTGTGTGTGTGTGTGACTGTGTGTTTGTGTGTCCATGGTATTCTCTTATAAGTCTTTACATTTTTATAGCATCCATTGTAATTTTTCCTCTTTTTTTGATATTATTTGTATTAATCATCTGTTTTTTTCTTAGTAGTCTAGCTAAAAGTTTCCAATTTTCTTTTCAAAAGTTAGCTGTTAGCTTCATTGATCTTTTCTATTGTCTTTTTAGTTTTTATTTCATTCATTTCCGTTCTTATTTTTATTATTTCCTTCCTATCACTAATTTTAGGCTTCATTTATTCTTTTTCTAGTTTCTTTCAGTATAAGATCAAATTGTTTAGTTGAGACTTTTCCTGTTTGTTGAGGTAGGCCTATATTATTATAAACTTCCCTATTAGTACTAATTTTTTTGCATCCCATCCCATAGCTTTTGGTATGTCATATTTTTATTTTCATTTGTCTTCAGATATTTTTTCCCTTTTTATGTCTCCTTGATCCATGTGTTTGTGATTTTTACAGCTTTTTTCTTACAGTTGATGTCCAGTTTTGTAACAATGCAGTTGAAAAAGATGCTTGATATTAACCTTCCTAAATGTATTAAGACTTGTTTTGTGTCCCAGGATATGGTATATCCTTGAGACTATTCCATGTGTATTGAGAAGAATGTTTATTTTGCTGCATTTTGATGTAGTGTTCTTCAGAAATTTATTAAGTCAACCTGTTCTAATTTGTCATTTAAGACTAATATTTCCTCAAAAATTTTCTGTGTGTATGATCGATCCATTGATGTAAGTGAGATGACAAAGTCCCTCCTATTATTGTTTTCCTGTTCATTTCTCTCTTAAAGTCTGTTAATACTTTATATATTTTGCTGCTGCCATGTTAGGTACACATATATTAATAAGTGTTGTCTTTTTGATTGATTATTCCCTTAATCAGTATATGATGTCCATCTTTGTCTCTTGTCACCTTTTTAGGCTTGAAGTCTATTTCATCTAATATAAGTACAGCTACCCTTGTTTTCTTTTGTCTGCCATTTGCTAGAAGAATCTTCTCCCATCCCTTCTTTCTTCATTTTTAAAATGAAGATTCTACTTGATTAATTTCTAGATTTCTGTCTTAAACCTTGCTGATTCTCTCTGATATTATATGTTCTGCTCTATTTTCAATGCTTTCTATTGAATTCTTCATGTTATCTATTGATTTCTTCAGTTCTAGAATTTCTGTTTGAGAAGAGCATGGCAACCCACTCCAGTATTCTTGCTGGAGAATACCATGGACAGAGGAGCCTGACAGGCTATATAATTCATGGGTTGCAAAGAGTTAGACATGACTGAAGTGACTTAGCACGCACAGAATTTCTGTTTGATTCATTTTTAGAGTTTCAACCTCTTTGGTGACGTATCACTTTTGTTATTTTTTTTTACATTGAACTGCCTTTCTGAGCTTCCTTGTACCTTGTTTAATTTATTCATTACAGTTACTTTGAATTCTCTAAGTGTTAGGTCACAGACTCAGATGACTTTAAGTTTGGCTTCTAGAGATTTTTTTTTTCTTTTTGTGATAGCATGTTACCATGGTTTTCCATGGTGCTTAATGATTTGTTTCTCTGCTGGCCCAACTGAAACAGCAAACACATTTCTTATTTAGGTAAAACTCTTTTTGTTGTTGTGTTAGTTGCTCAGTCATATCTGACTCTTTGTGACCCCATGGACTATAGCTTGCCAAGCTCCTCTGTCCATGGAATTCTTCAAGCAAGAATACAGAGTAGGTTGCCATTTCCTCCTCCAGGGCCTTCCCAACCCAGGAATCAAACTAGGGTCTCCTGCATTGCGGGCAGATTCTTTACCATCTGAGCCACCAGAGAAGCCCGTAACTCTTATTTTACTTTGATTCTAACAATTCAACAGGTTGATAATTAGAGGCATATCTTTTGTATTTCAGTAGGTGGCACTATAGCACAGTTTTTGATTTCTCTTACTTGAGATGGCTCTGGCTACATTTAAGAACTGTCACTTCCCACCCTCCACAACCTCTGCCAGAGGTGTCACGGGTGCCCTTGTTGTCTCCGTTTGTGCCTCTGGGCTCATAGGTACCTTGCTGCTACCAGAGTCACTGCCAACACTGGTGTCATTATTGAGGACAGTGAGATGGCCTCTTCTGTATCCAAGTTCTGCTGGGTTGTAGACACTGCTACCACAGAGGGGAGAGGGGGATAATGAGAAGGAAAGGTCAGGATCAAATATGCCTCCACTGTTTTGGGATTTATCAAGTTTGTGGGTACCACCACCACAGGCAGGGGCCAGAGTTACAGGTGTGCCAAGGCTGGAGGGGACCAGGGTCTCAGGCCCCATTGCTGATGCTGCCCAGTTCTCTGTGGCTTCAGGTGCCAGGATCATAGGCTCTGACTGCACTGTTCCCACATTCTGCCTTCTCTGATGTCTACCCATATACAGATGTACAAATATGCGAATCTCACTGTCATCCTGGTGTAGTGGGCAGAGGAACCTCGGTTGAGTTATGGATGTCTTACTAGCTGTAGATTGAAAAAGAGAAGCAAAGGAAGTGTCTCACACCATCATGATGCTGCCATCGCTCTGCTTGACCATATTCTACATAGGTGAGGTTCCCATATAGCTAAATTCCAGAAGAGTGAACTGCATTTTCTTATGACAGATTTAAAATAATCTCTTACCTAATACATGTGGATATAACTTTTTATACTTAAAACATCTTTATTATGGAAAATTATAAGCATAAACAAAAGTAAGGAATATATTTGACTCCCCACATGTCTATCATACAGCTTTAACAATATTTAAATCATAGCCAATCTTGATTCGTATATCCCTCATACCCTCCAGATTTCAGAAACTTCCAATTATTTCACATGTAAATGGAAGAGTAGATAATATCATTTAGATATCTTTAAAATATAAGAAAGTTTAATATATAATATATAATTGTGATAAACTAATATCACATTTCAAAAAGATTAAAATAGTTTGGGTAAGAATTCTCAAAAGAGAATTCATGTACTTGGTAAATAATATGTGTTGAGTACATATCATGTTCTGGCCCTATCTGAACATCTTTGAGCCTCAACCAGTAAATTTTTTGTGCATGTGTAAAGAAATTTTTCTGTAAGAATAATTGGCAGAAGTGGGATTTCATTATTTCAAAGTTATCTAGTTACAGACACAAGCGAAGGATTCCCTTTAGAAAAGATAAGTCTCCCAGTTGGAGTTCACTTTGAGCTTCTGAAACCTCTTGCATGGCAAGGGCCCATCCCATAAATTTAAACATCTATGATTCTACACTCAAATCATATAACTAGTGCTGTGTTTTTTTTCTATTATTTAGAAGTTTTGTCATTTGTATTTGTGTTAATTGTTGTGAATTTTACATCTATGCCATTAAACATTTACACTTCAAATTATTATCAATAACATTCTTATCATTACATGTATTTACAACTTGCTTGTTTACAATCTCTATATTACCCAGGATGCAACAGAATTAACTTCTTCAAAGTTGTTAAATTTTTCCTTTGTATCAATGTGAGATTCTAGGAGTGAAAACAAAGACTTAAGAGACGGCTACTAATTGCCAGGATGCAATCATCAAGTGTATTAATAATTCCAAGTAAGTCAGTATGCCAAGTAAGTCAGTATTCCAAGTAAGGCATGGCCTGGCTTATGAACTGAAAGTCAGGTGGCAATCTGTTTCTGGCACCCTGACTGCCTCGTGTATCATCTATTGCATATGTGTCTTACAATTCTTGCTGCTAAAAGGAGAATAACAAGATAATAATACACATCCCAGTGCGCCACACAAAACCTTGTGAGAATTAATACTCAGAAAGAACTTCTGAGCCTAGTGAGAAAAGGCACTTTAGAATATAAACACCATGCAATTATTCTTATTACTGTGAGCTAGAAAAATGCTAGGAAGAAATAGCATGATTATTGTGGCACGCATTAAGCCAAATAAGAAAGCAGACTAGTGGGGAATCCTATCGAAGATAAAAATTACTTTGACCAATCCTTCCTTCCCTCCAGCCACTGAAAGAAATTATTTTTATAGCCATGTTTAAATGGTACCCTAACTTCCTTTCATTTTGCTTAAAATCTGTGATACAGGAATTGTGCTTAAATGAAATTTCCATCAGCTTTTACATATTAAAAAAGCAAGTGCATTTTAATGCACATATTGAACATTAAATCATTTTTTGCTGCAGGTTATTGCAAGTAAATAGTAATTGTAAAATAGATTCTTTTGATGAAACAAAATGAAGGTAGACTGCTAATGTTCACCTCAGATTTTCTCATCATTTCATTAACAGTTCAACTAGGAAAGGTATTTTTATAATGATGGGCAGGAAAATCATACTCATCAACACGCATCCATATTCATATGTTGGTACACTAACTCTGGAACCTTAATATAAGGGCACAGAAATACATGATATGCACATGCCCCTTGAAATCATTTGTGAGAACTATTTTATTTGTTCAACAACTGTCTCTTCACTCACAATATTCTGCCAACAAATTCATTAAGAAATATAACAAAATTTAAATAAGAATCAGTTTGCTTTTCCAAACTTTTCAAAAACAGGAATTTGACAGACAAAAATTAGTGGGTCAGATTAGATTTCTTGTGTACTAGCTACAGACTTCTGTTCTACTTTTGTATCAAATGTAAACTCAAACTCTCTCCCTCCCCATTTACTCTTTGTATCTTTATAAAATATTTTTCTTCACAATCAGTCAACTCTTACATTTCCACATATAGCTTGCCCCAAACCTTAAAGTAATTATGCAGCTTAAGACATCATGAAAATGTAAAGTTTCAGCCTGTTTTAAGCAAGAATAATAAAGCAGCCTAGAAAAGACAGTTTTAGCTGGTGCAGACAGGAAACAGAATGCTACCTCTGAGCTCGCATTGCCCCCTATGGTTTCTCTCTGACAGTCACCAAGGAAGGGAAGCAACATGCTCTGTCCTCTTGGTGTAGAGCAGCAGCCAGGTACTACACTTTGAACTTCAGCTCAGTCCTGAATAAATGTCTTATAGCATGAAGTCAATTCAGATGTGAATATTTCAGAAATATATAGGCTTTATTTCAACTCTTAATTAGTGCAGTAAATTAATAATATTTCACTGACTTTATCACTTTAATACATATTGTCAACTTTGCACAAAATTTCAAGTTAAGGTACTAGAAATTCTTTCACATAACTAACATTTTGATAGCTACTTTCAAGTGTGTAGCTCTCTGAAGAGGACACTTCTTTTTTTCTGAACTCCAATTTTATTTCTTGTCCATTTGGTACTATTTAGCACTGAGTCACAAGTTTAAGTTGTGTACACACTGTATTTTTACATCCAAACTAGATGGTGAGTTCAGTGAAAACAAGGCCTATGTATACCCACATAGTGCTGCTATCAAGAAAAGCTGCTCCATTAAGCCAAGATTATTCATATGCTCTCTTGAATTTATTTTATTGCTGATTAGCTTAGGTTCAATTTCCTAGAAACAGAGCCTAAGAGAGCAAATTGGATGCACAAGTCGTACAAAAGGCATAAGCTTTAGTGAAAGCTTACAAAGGAGAGAGAAAAGAGAAGGAAGAACTGAACAAAAACGTGGTTTCAGGTTAAGTTTAACCTTGGTCTGATCCTTAACATGGGTGGAATGGGAGCTTGAAGTATAAATTGCACTCCTTCAGATAAGAGAGCTGGCCTTTCATACTCCTTATTTTGGGGGTCATTAGCTGCAGCCACCCTAGGTTTGTAACCTGTTATGGGAGGCAACAACCTCAGCTGAAGGCAAATCTCCAGAGAAGGGGAAGCAGTGAGTAGCCAACACCCCCGCAGAAGGCGACAATGAGAGGGTCAGTAAAGGGAATCTGGGCTGAGCGTTTGCAGCGTCCACTTGATTGCACTTCTTTCTTACATCAGTTCACTTCCACCCAGGCACAGACTCTCCAGGAGTCCATAGTCACAATTCTTGAGGAAATACAGTAGCTACTCAGTTAGTCTTATGGCAAAAAATTGGCTTTCATCTCCTTTCTCTCTCTCTCTCTTTCTCTCTACCCCCACCCAGCACTTCTACTGGACCTGGTGGAGTAACACAGAGCCTCATCCCTGACAGTTGAACACCTGTTACAATGACACCATAAGGAAGGTCATGGTTTCTGTTCTTGCCCATTCACAGTTACAAATAAGCATGATAAGACCTAGATACCTCCCCTTCTCCACGCTAGTGAAACACCTAAGTGACAAGCACATTCTTTGCAGCTCCTAGCTGTCCTGACACCCAAGGAAGACAAGGGTCAATTATTCTTGCTTTGTGTTTACTGGTCTACTGTCACCAGGTGCCCAAAACAACCAGGTAGTGGTTGTACCTTTATCATTACTAGGAATCTTGATGTACTCACAGGCGGAAAGCACCCCATCTGGAAACCCAGCTCCTCTAGACTTACAGAGCTTTAAGGTTTCAGAGTCAGGAAGCACAAATTCCCCAAGCAGGTCAATGGGAATGATAGTAAATGGGGCCACTCCTACTTTAACCCATTAGTTCCCAAAGCCATGTATCAGATTAGATCAGATCAGTCGCTCAGTCGTGTCTGACTCTTTGAGATCCCATGAATTGCAGCATGCCAGGCCTCCCTGTCCATCACCAACTCCCAGAGTTCACTCAGACTCACGTCCATCAACAACAGTTTCTTGATGGTACAATGCATGATTAGATTAATGGTTCCTGTGATTATGTGCCCATTTTTCTACCTTCTCTGCAAAAATGTGAAAAAACAAATCTTTTTGTGTGAGATGTAGTTACACAGCACATCATTCCCGTAAATCAAACATACCATAAGCAGTTGGAGTATGATATTGGGCAAAGTCACAGTGTCAGTCCTGGTAAGGATAAAGTTTGTTTTTCTCAAGATAGAGACAGTCACGTTGAAAAACGGCACCCAGGAAGTAGCTGATTGGTCTTCTTGGACGATAGCATCATATTACACATTCAACACTGATCTTTGTTGCTTACTGATAGGCCGGGCATTCAGAAGCAGCAACTGGCTCACTCTTGGTGAGACAGAGAACACTATATATTCTTGGGCCTATGCACCTCTGCCACATGCACCCTCTATTCACATGCTCATGATGCCATCAATGCCATGGTCAGAGAGAGAGGCTGACTGATAATAACTGGCCAAATCATCCTGTCCATTTGGTTGTTTAGTGTTTCTTCTATCAAGGTTCCACCCTGGTGTACAATAAGAAGGCTTCATGTTTCCTTACCACTACTTCCACATGTCTTTCCCTAGACATCTTTATTTAACCTTGATCTCACACTATTATTCCTTCTAGATCCCTTGACTAACCATCTAAATTATTTATCACTGCCTATGAATTCATGAATATTATTACTTCAAACCATTTCTCTTTTTATACAATAACCAGGAGTATTTGGACTATAAAGAAAGCTGAGCACTGAAGAATTGATGCTTTTGAACTGTGATGTTGGAGAAGACTCTTGAGAGTGCCTTGGACTGCAAGGAGATCCAACTAGTCCATCCTAAAGGAGATCAGTCCTGGGTGTTCATTGGAAGGACTGATGTTGAAGCTGAAACTCCAATACTTTGGCCACTTGATGCAAAGAGTTGACTCATTTGAAAAGACCATGATGCTGGGAAAGATTAAGGGCAGGAGGAGAAGGGGACGACAGAGGATGAGATGGTTGGATGGCATCACTGACTCAATGGACATGAGTTTGGGTAAACTGCGGGAGTTGGTGATGGACAGGGAGGCCTGGTGTGCTGCGGTTCATGGGGTCTCAAAGAGTTGGACACGACTGAGCGACTGAACTGAACTGAACTGAACTGAACTGTCCAAAGTCCTTCCAACTGGTAAATTTCCCTTCCTTCACTGTTTTTCAAAGCCACACTTGATTGGAAGTATAATGCATCAACTATTCATTTAGGGTTGTACCAACATACTGAATTATCTGTGAACCAAGCTCAGGTTTTTTTTATTCCCCCTCTTCCACCTGATCACAGGGAACTCCTGTGAGGTCTGTCACAGGATGAATCCCCACAGCAATGGACTCAGTTCTAGTATTTAGAATTGTTTTTGTTTAGCCAATAAGTTGTGTCCAACTTTTTGGGACCCAAGGACTGTAACCTGCCAGACTCCTTTGTCCATGGGATTTGCCAAACAAGAATACTGGAGTGGGTTGCCATTTCATTCTCCTGGGAATCTTCCTAATCCAGGAATCAAACCTGCATTGGCAGGTGGATTTTTTACCACTTGAGTCATTAGGGAAGCCTGAGAATAGCACTAATCTTTTCCATTTCCCTGGGGATTCAAATTTTCTATTTGTTATATTGGCCAAGGAGGAGTTAGTGGGGCAGTTTCATGGACTTTCACTGTAGTTGTTCCTATTGAACTAGTCAAGGAACCATAAGAGAGTTCAGCCAACTGCTAAGTATATCCATTATGATTATATATTATCGTACCAAAAAACTAACTTGCAAGTAAGTCTAGCTCCTTGATCATCAGCATCAACTTGGATAGTATATCCAAACATTGAAAGACCTGGATATTTCCCTTTCCACAGTATATAGTTATTGAAGTATATGGTTGTATGTCCCTTTGGGAAAGGACTAGAGAACCATTATTGTACACAATCACCATGATGTTAAAAAGGCTTTTCTTAGGGAAGGGAACCTGATTTCTCCTTAAGTTGATGTGTGTGCTAAGTCACTCAGTCGTGTCTGACCCTTTGCGATCCTATGGACTGTAGCCCACCAGTCTCTTCTGTCTATGGGATTCTCCAAGCAAGAATACTGGAGTGGTTTCCATTTAATCCTCCAGGGGATCTTCTTGACCCAGGGGTTGATCCCACATCTCTTACGTCTCCTTCATTGGCAGGCAAGTTCTTTACCACTAGTGCCACTTGGGAAGCCCTTAAGTTGATGAAACTGTTAATAACTGTTCAGATCTGGAAACTTGGCAAAGGATCATGCCTTTCCATCAGGGTAGCAGATTTCAGCCTTCTGCATGTCCATTCTTGATCTCATCTGATTTTAAACAGATGATGGATAGGTTAGATAGGTAGGTAGGTAGCTAGCTATATAAATAAAAGGGTAGCACTCTTCTATATATTGAGTATATTCTAAATTCTATATACGAAATACATAGAATAGTGTTATCTATCTAGTGCAATTTTGTTTACTATATTTCTCCTACAACCAGTCTCAGCCTACAAAGTATAGCCTCTATAAGCTTCTAAGTGACGTTGGTATTGCTTTCATAAATGGACTTTACTCTAGGCTCTTCCGAGAAACCAGATCAGCAGATGGGTTTTCAGGTTTATGTAGTCAGTCCTTTCTAGAATGCCCATTTTTCTGAGACTTTGATCCCTTCCATCTATTTGGCATAGCAGTCTGGCATCTCTACAACATTAAATTTAAAGTACAGATTTCCAAGCTTCCAAAAATCTTGCAAGTAGTTTATTAGAACCATTTCAGGGTGTTAAGTTCTGTGTCAAAGGAAGATGCTCCCATATCAACATAATCTCCTTTAGTCACCTTTATATTCTACCCCATCACTCTGATCAACACCTTCCAAACCCACTCTCAGGAATATTTTCCTAATTACTGTTGTACTTGTTAGTCATTTCTGAAACTCTACTGGCATATAATCCATCTCTTCCCTTAGACTCACTACTTTAACAGTTGGATTATTTGTTCTTCAGTTGCTCAGTCGTGGCCAATTTTTGTGACCCCATGGACTGTAGCACACCAGGTCTCCGTGTCCTTCACTATCTCCCAGAGTTTGCTCAAACTCATGTCCGTTAGTCAATGATGCCATCCAACCATCTCATGCTCTGTTGTCCTTTCTCCTCCTGCCTTCAATCTCTCCTAGCATCAGGTATTTTTTTCCAATAAGTTTTTCTCATCAGGTGACCAAAGTATTGGAGCTTCAGCTTCAGCATCAGTCCTTCCTTCCAATGAACATTCAGGGTTGAGTTAATTAGGATTAACTGGTTTGATCCCTTTGCTGTCCAAGGCACTCTCAAGAGTCTTTTCCAGTACCACAGTTCAAAAGCATCACTTCTTTGGTACTCAGCCTTCTTTATGGTCCAACTCTAACATCTGTATATGACTACTTTGACTATACAAACCTTTGTCAGCAAAGCAATGTCTCTACTTTTTAATGTGCTGTCTATGTTTGTCATAGCTTTTCTTCCAAGGAGCAAGAATCTTTTAATTTCATGGCTGCAATTACCATCCGCAGTGATTTTGGAGCCCAAGAAAATAATCTGTCACTGTTTCCATTTTTTCCCCATCTAAGATGGTAGGAGGGGTACAGTCAGGGTTAAAATCAAACTTTACACACTCCAAAGATGCTTGCAGGGCACAAGCAAATCTTGTGTGTACCAAGGTCCCAGGGAAAGAACCCCTACAAGAGAGCCAGTTCTGCCTGTACGGGTTTGAGGGTCTCCTGCAGAGGCATGGGTCAGCAGTGGCCTGCTGCGGTGACGGGGCACTGACAGCAGCAGTCCTGGGAAGTGCAGTGAGTGGCACAAGTCCTCCTGGAGTAAGTCGCCATTAGCCCCACTAGAGAGCCACCCAGTGGGCAATCCACAAATTAGAGAACAATTCTACCTAAGAAGTTCTTGGACTGTTGCAAAACTTCTAGGGCCCACAAGAGACTTCCAAACCTGGAAATCTGGCAAAAGGACTGAGACTCCCCAAGGAATTTTACTTTGAAGGACACGGGTATTTGATTACAGAACTTCCACAGGCAAGTTCTGAAACAGAGACTCTTGGAGGGCACAAGCAAAACCTGGTGCACACCAGGACCCAAGACAAAGGAGCAGTGACCCCACAAGGGACTGAGCCGCACTTGCCTGTGACTGTTTGGGAGTCTCTGGTGGAGGTGTGGGTCACCATGGCCTGCTGTGGGGCCAGGAGCACTGACCACAGCAGTCCAGAGAGGCATGGCATGCTGGCATAAACCCTTTTGGAGGAGTTGGATTATGCTGTGACATAATCTTAGTTATTGGTTATGGGGACAAGAGGAGAGGAGACAGATTCAGAGTGAGGGGTTGTAGCATTATTTTGTAAAGTGTCTGCCTTGTTTTCCTGCATAGATTTCAATCAAGAGGTAGGAGCAGATATCTTTCAATAAAGGGGATTCAGTTCAGTTCAGATCAGTTGTTCAGTTGTATCTGACTCTTTGTGACCCCCATGAATCGCAGCATGCCAGGCCTCCCTGTCCATCACCAACTCCCAGACTTTACCCAAACTCACGTCCATCGAGTCAGTGATGCCATCCAGCCATCTCATCCTCTGTCGTCCCCTTCTCCTCCTGCCCACAATCCCTCCCAGCATCAGGGTCTTTTCTAATGAGTCAACTCTTCACATGAGGTAGACTCCTTATATAAGCCTATAAGTTCCAGGGGAATATAGGAGTCCAAGGTCTACATGTATATATATCCAGAAAACCCTGTCCTAAATTTTTGTATCATCTCCTTTACCTTTCAATATTTGGCCTTACCATATAAAACTTTCCTAGGCTGATACTAAGCTTTACTCTTGAGTTCTATGACTTTTATAATTAAGTCCTATGTGTGGTCTTCAGTCTATCATCCCTCCAGCTGCAGGAGTTGAAGTTCCTTTTAAAAGCTGCAAAGAGGTCCTCTGACTCTCATCAGTTCAGTTCAGTTAAGTTCAGTCACTCAGTCATGTCCGACTCTTTGCATACATGGCTGTAAATTGATGATTAATTGCCCTGGGCCTGTTATTTCATGATACTCAGAAATAGCCTCTCAATTCTTAAGTCTTTATAATTTATATTTCTTTTATAACTCTGAAATGCCAGAGATACTGTACAAGCCAGTTCATCTCCTTATTTACATGTCCTAGCCCAGCTGACCTCAGTGACAGCTTTAGCAATTACACTGTTACATGCCAGAGCTATGCAAACTCCACATACCTACCACCAGCAATGTGAAGTTGTTACAAGTCAGCTTTCATGTTTCTAAATCCAGAATCTCTGATTCCATAGACTACCTTTAACACCAATCTTAGGTCTGTTCCCTTGAAAACAAAGCCCAATCAAGGGTTTCAGACAGAAGAGGAAGATCTCTTCAAGACTGGGTATAAGGGTAGGAATGAAACAGTATAAGAAGGAGAAAGAATTTATCAGTAATATGGTCTCAGTATTTTGTTGCTCTTTTTAAGTCACTAAGTTGTGTCTAACTCTTTGAGACCCCACAGACTGCAGGATGGCTGACTTCTCTGTCCTTCACTATCTCCTGGAGTTTGTTCAAATTCATGTCCATTGAGTCTGTGATGAAACCTAACCAGCTCATCCTTGCCACGCCCTTCTCCTGGTTCCTTCAATCTTTCCCAGCATCAGGGTCTTTTCCAGCGAGTCAGCTCTTCACATCAGGTGGCCAAAGGATTGGCACTTTAGCTAGATTCAGGGTTGGTTTCTTTTAGGATTGACTGATTTGATCTCCTTGTTATCCAAGGGACTTTCAAGAGTCTTCTCCAGCACCACAATTCAAAAGCATCAATTCTTCAGCACTAAGCTTTATGGTCCAGTTCTCATATCTATACATGACTACTTGAAAAACCATAGCTTTGACTGTATGAACTTTTGTTGGCAAACTGATGTCTCCTGCTTTTCAATATAGTCTAAGTTTGTCATAGCGTTCCTTCCGAAGAGTAAGTGTCTTTTACTTTCATGGCTACAGTCTCCCCCCAAAATAAAAGCTGTCACTGCTTCCACTTTTCCCCTTTCTATTTGCCATGAAGTGATGGGACAGGATGCCATTTTTTAGTTTTTTTATGTTGAGTTTTAAGCCAACTTGTTCACTCTCCTCTTTCACCCTCTTTTTGGGGTGAAAAAAACTAAAGATGAGGGCTCTTTAGTTCCTTCTCGCTTTTTGCCATAAGGGTGGTATCATCTGCATATCTGAGGTTGTTGATATTTCTACTAGCAATCTTGATTCCAGTTTGTGATTCATCCAGCCTGGGATTTTGCCTGATGCATTCTGCATATAAGTTAAATAAGCAGGGTGATGATATACAGCTTTGTTTTACTCCTTTTCCAATTTGGAACTAGTCAGTTTTTCTATGTTTGGTTTTAACTGTTGCTATTTGACCCACATACAGGTTTCTCAGAAGACAGGTAAAGTAGTATAGTATTCCCATCTCTTTAAGAATTTGACAGGTAAAGTAGTATAGTATTCCCATCTCTTTAAGAATTTTCCAGTTTGTTGTGATTCACACAGTCAAGGGCTTTAGTGTGGTCAATGAAGCAGAAGTAAGATGTTTTACTGGAATTCCCTTGCTTTCTCTGTGATCCAACAAATACTGGCTATTTGATCAGGAATGTGGTCTCAGCATTAGTATTAGTAATATTCCTTAGATATGTTTATTTAAACAAGGAAAACAAAAGCAAAAATAAACAAATAGGACTACATCAACTTTTTGAAAAAGCTTCTGCACAACAAAGGAAATAAACAAAATGAAAAGCCACCTACTAAACAGGAGAAGGTATTTGCAAACAGTATATCCAATAAAGGGTTACTATCCCAATATCACACCTGTCAGAATAAATACCATACAATAGACAACAAATTAAAAGTCTTCATGAGGATGTGGAGAAATGGGAAAACTTTATCCACTAGATGAGAATATAAACCAGTGCAGCCACTATGGAAACCTGGATATTCCTCAAAAAATTAAAAATAGAACTATCATATAATTCAGCACTTCCACTCCTGGGTATTTATCCAAAGGGGGGAAAAACACCAGTTTTGAAAAGATAGGTGTACCTATATGTTCACTGCAGCATTAATTATAATAGCCAAGATATGAAACAGTCTCAGTACCCATCCACAGAAAAATGTATAAAGAAGATGTAGTATATATATATTACTCAGTTATAGAAAAATTATCAAAAAATAATGAAATCCTACCATTTCCAACAACATGATGGACCTAGAAGGTATTATGCTTAGTGAAATAAGTCAGGCAAAGTCGAAGACAATAATGTGGTGAAATTTATATTTCAGAATCTACAAGATCTCACTTATGTGGGGAATCTTTAAAAACAAAAAATAAATACATGTAACAAAACAGAAACAGAGTTATAGATTCAGAGAACAAACAGTTGCCCAAAGGCAGTGAAGTGGGGGAGGAAATAAATAGATGAGGGAGAGTAAGAGGCACAAACTTCCAGTTGCAAAATAAACGAGTCAAGAATGTGAAATGCACAGTGCGGGGAATATAGTCAATAAATGTGTAATATCTTTGTATGGTGACAAGTTGTAACTAAGCTTATTGTGATTACTGTGATGATCATTTTAAAACGTATAGAAATAATGAATCACTATGCTATGTAAAAGGAACTAACATGGTGGTGTAGATCAATTATACTTCAAAAACAAACTCAGAAAAACAGATCAGACTTGTAACCAGATTGGGTCTGGAAGGAGGGAGGGTGAATTAGATGAACACAGTCAAAATCTACATAATTCCATTTATAAGATAAATAAGTTCTTGGAACTAGTTGGTTGTTCTATGGATGTATGTACACCATAAGTGTAATTAACACTGCTGTAAGTTATATGTGAAGGTTTTCAAGATAGTGAACCGTGAGTTCTCATCACCAGGACTTTTTTTCTGTTTTTTTAAAATTTTGTATCTATATGAGATGATAGATATTCACTAAATTTATGATAATCATGTCACGGTGTATGTAAGTCAAATCATTATGCTGTATATCTTAAACTTATACAGTATTATATGTCAATTATATCTAAATAAAACTGAAAGAAAAAACTGTAAAGTCTAGCCTTAGGCAGAGCTGTGAAGATTTTGAAATATAAATTTCACCACAGGAGTGTCACAGTCTCCCCCCACCCCCAGGCTAGATTGCTCTCATCAGCCAAGGGCATTTTGTAATAGGGAAGAACATATCTGACTCCATGTTGGGTCTGTTTCTTTTACTTTAACCTTTGTATTCTACTGCTTTTGCTATAAATTAATCACTGAACAGATGTTGCCTATAACTTAACGTATATATAACAGCCCATCCCCAGGAAGTTTGTTCCCATGTACGCCAGAGCTATAAGTTAAAACACCTTTGTTTAGCTCACAGGAAACATTCTAACCAGACCCATCTGTGAATGGCTGCAGGAAAGAAGAAATTAAAACATCCCTTCTGGAATCTGGCCAGAACCAGGACATATTAGCAACAATTTATTGACTTTTTTTTTCTCCTTTACCTCCTCACCTCTCTCTCTTTGTACTACAAAAGAATCTAGCATCCAAACCCAAGAAAATGTTTCTTAGGGAAACTAGCCCACCATTGTCTCAATCTGCTGGTTTTTTAAATAAATTCACTATTCTTTGCCCCAACCATTTGTCTTTTACTTTATTGGCCTGTCCTGTGGCAAGCAGTATGAGGAAGGATTAGATAATCATTTCTCAGGGTCCAGGACGTGGGGGTGTGAGCTAAGAGGTAGGAGTGGGAAGAAAGCTGATACATTTGTGGCCAACACTGCCAGCAGCTGGGATAGGGGTGTAACAGCCCAGAACAGGAGATCTAGGCAGGGACCACTGCTGCTGCTGCTGCTAAGTCGCTTCAGTCGTGTCCGACTCTGTGCGACCCCATAGATGGCAGACCACCAGGCTCCCCCATTCCTGGGATTCTCCAGGCAAGAACACTGGAGTGGGTTGCCATTTCCTTCTCCAATGCATGAACGTGAAAAGTGAAAGGGAAGTCACTCAGTCGTGTTCGACTCTTCGCAACCCCATGGGCTGCAACCTACCAGGCTCCTCCGTCCATGGGATTTTCCAGGCAAGAGTACTGGAGTGGGGTGCCATTGCCTTCTCCGAGGCAGGGACCACAGATTGTACTAAATTAGAAAAATTACTGACCCTGGCATCAGGGAAAACTTTCAATTAATGACTCCAGATAGTTTTTTTTTTTTTAAATAATAAGTTCATCCAAGATCTGCTTGGGCATAGAAAAATATATAATATATACAAACCTCTATATAATCAAAAGATTTATAAAGAAGTTTCATAAGATCACATTGAGGAATCAGAACACTTGTGTGCAGTAATTTATACAATGACATCAAACTGAGGACTAGAAGTTGGCATCACATAGCACTCAGCTGGAGAGGACATGCAGAACAAATCCATTTGGCTGCCAGCACAACTCCCTGCTTGTCTCCTTCAGGGGAGATGCTGCCAGCCAGCAGCAACTCAAACTCTCTCCAAACCTAGGTGAGGAACTTATAAGGTAACCAATTCAGAAAGCCAGTTCTTAAAAAATTAATTATGATTGGCTTCATCTGATGACAGATATAGAAAAGCTTCTCTTGAATCTATCAATAAATTTTAAGTGTCTAAGAAAACAATTTTTCTATTTAAAATAGACATAAATCTAAAATAACATCTACAAAAACAAATATCAAATTCTACTCACAAAGAGCAATAATCACAACTCTACCTACATGGTAATTCAACTATCAAATCTGTTTTTCACAAAACTGAATTCAAGACAGCAAGTCTCCAGTATGCATGTATGTGTGTTTATTTATGCACATTAACCTCTGCTTAGTATCCCACTCCTTATAACCACAAAGCCATTTAGCATTCCTTTGGCATGACCAAAAAAGTCAATGGCTCTTATTATCAACATCTCACCATGCTAGTCCACTCCTAACAAGGACATTAGATATTTTCATCTCCTTCCTGTCCATTAAAACTTAAAGAACAAATATCTCACATTATAATGATTTTAGTCTCTGCATTCCCTATAAAATCCCACTAACATAATGAAAAACAGAAAAACAAATTTTAAAAATGAACCTAATATAACTTAAATGCAGAAGCCATCAATGATCAGGAAACATTAATTTTTTTCTGGAAGTTGTAAGGAGAATGACTAAAGGAAAGGTTGGTTGATGTTGATTATCCTGTTATTCAACATTAGAAAGGAAAAGAACTTAGCCTATAAAGTGAGTGGTTAGCATTCTCCAAAAGGACTCAGGAAATACCCAAGTAGTACGCGCCAGGGTGTAAAGCAGACAGCTCCTAGACAGTCTGTCTCCCAGAAGGACTGGTCACTGATAATTTTTTTTTTTTTCATTTCATCTGGTGGGCAGCCTATACTGTGAAGTTTGTGTTTTATTATAATATGGTGTTCTTTATTATACTACAGTGAGTAAAAGAAGAGAGGGGTTTCAACATCTCAGCTAATTTGAGACCATTACAACAAATACAAAACAAAAATAAAGACTAAGTGGAACTACAAACTCCCATAAGACACTAACCATCATTATTGCCCTCTTTCCTTCTTTTCTACAGCAACTGTACTTCGAACTTTGTTGAAAAGCCCTGAATTCCTACCAGTAGGCATTGGAGAAGAGTGATTGAAATACTGTCTAAATATTTATCTTTTTAATCAAGAAAATCAACACAGATTATTCCATATATGATGATAGCTCATCATATGGAACTGATAAAAAAGCTTGACATTCTATGAATGAGAGTGTGTATCCTCTCTTGAATATGTGTTCTTTTTCTTTTATTTTAGTAATATCTTATATAGAAACTGACAACCCAATAGAAAGAAACTCTGACCATTAGGTAAGACTGAAAATCTTGCTTCACTCTCAGGAAAAGTGGCTCCCCATTCAGCTATATATTAGTGTAGTTCTAGCAAAGGTACAACATTCTAGGACAACTTTAGTATTATGGTCCTACTTATTTTATGTGACTGTGTTATAGCAATTTACATCTTTGAAGTTTGGTTATTTGGTTATTTACAAAGCATAAACTTCAGACATCTATTTCTGGTAATAGTGGATTAAATAACTCCTAACACTCCTGCTAAAAACTCTAGAAAAGCTGAGTAAAGATCAGAAAAAGTAGCTAAATACTATTTGAATGTACTAAAAAACTAACAAAGGATTGAAGGCCAAGATTGGAGAAGAAGCTGAGACTTAGACAGGTAAGCTTGGCGATTAGGATCACTTTTTTCCTAAGGACATCTGCTATTTCTGAAAATTTGGCTCAGAGTTCAAGGAGTGAGCAGCTTTTGTCTTAGGAGTAAGAGTGAACTATCAATACAAGTAGCTCTCTCAGGGACTGATGTATTTGTTTAACCACTCAGTTCAACTGTTTGAGACTCTTTGGATTGTAGCCTGCCAGTCTCCTCCGTATGGGATTTTCCAGGCAAGAACACTGCACTGGGTTGCCATTTCTTCCTCCAGGGGATCTCCCCAAACAGGGATAGAACTTGTGTCTCCCGTGTCTCCTGCATTGCGGGTAGATTCTTTACCTGCTGAGCCATCGGGGAAGCCCCTCAGGGATTGCTGCCCAACTTTAAATCATCTTGATCCCTGAACTTCAGTTAAGGGAATCTCAGATGGCCAGTTTCTCTGTCTGACAGAAGCAAAGGTAAATTGTCCCTGTAGAAAGTCTCATCCTGAGCTTCAGATAACTTTTTTTCTTTTTTTAAAATTTTATTTATTTATTTTATTTTTTAACTTTACAATATTGTATTGGTTTTGCCAACATGAATCTGCCACAGGTATACACGTGTTCCCCATCCTGAACCCTCCTCCCTCCTCCCTCCCCGTACCATCCTTCTGGGTTGTCCCAGTGCACAAGCCCCAAGCATCCAGTATCGTGCATCGAACCTGGACTGGTGACTCATTTCATATATGATATTATACATGTTTCAATGCCATTCTCCCAAATCATCCCACCCTCTCCCTCTCCCACAGAGTCCAAAAACTGTTCTATACATCAGTGTCTCTTTTGCTGTCTCGTACACAGGGTTATTGTTACCATCTTTCTAAATTCCATATATATGCGTTAGTATACTGTATTGGTGTTTTTCTTTCTGGCGTACTTCACTCTGTATAATAGGTTCCAGTTTCATCCACCTCATTAGAACTGATTCAAATGTATTCTTTTTAATGGCTGAGTAATACTAACCCTAACCCTAACTTTTATAAATTTTCATCTGAGATCATTTGAGTTTTGCCTCATGAGCACCCTTTGGTATTTCTTGTAATATGAATCTGCTAATGACGAAGATCTGCTTGATTAAAAATAACTTCATTTCACTTTTATACTGGAAGGACTTTTTTCCCTTCTAATGGAATTCTAGGCTGTTAGTAATTTTTTTCAGTGTCTTCAAGCTATCATCCCTTGTCTCCTGGTTTCCATTGTTTACACTGTAGTATCACTGATGTTCACATTTCAAGGCACCTTGAACTCCAAAAGCCATCTCAATATTCTCAGTAAGCCAATAATAAATGGATTAGATAGACTTCTATAATAGTTGTCTCCATTCAATGTCTCCACTTCCCTAATATCCATTCACTCATCTGTCTACTGTAGTGTGAGTTCTATTCCCAACATTAGCCTGCAATTATTCTCATTAAGAATAACAGTATCTATCTTACATGTTAATGGACTTTACTGGTGGCTCAGCTGGTAAGAAACTGCCTCAAATGTGGGAGACCTAGGTTCAATCCCCGCATTGTGAAAAATCCCCTGGAGAAGGGAACAGCTACCCACTCTAGTATTCTGGCCTGGAGAATTCCAAGAGGAGTTGCAAAGAGTAGGACACAACTGAGCAACTTTAACTTTCACTTTACATGTCAAGAAACATTCAGTAATATTATTGTTCCTCAGAAGCATTGACTGCAGTCAATAACATTTTCTTTTATTCTAGATTCTCCTATAAGCATAGTGTCTTTGTCATCCTTATCTCTGGGCATTCCTTCTTCCTCAATTTTTCAAACTCCTCTTTCCTTTTTTTGGCCATATTGACAAGTCTTTTGCTTCCTCAATGATACACAATCTTCCAGCTCTTTGTGTTAATGTCTCTCTACCTAAAAAAGTCATTCTTCCTATCCTGGCAATTTTTTTGTCAATTTAGTATCTTCTTCTTGGTTCTCAATTTAAATTCCCTCTGGAAAAAAGTTTTTTCTATATTCTCAACACTAGGTTAGGAGTTGCCATTTTTTTCTAACAACCATTGGCTATAGTAGTTACATTTTACCATTGATTACTTTTTAAATTATATTATTTATTGTTAGACTATCAACTCTAAGGGTATAGGACCACCTTCTTATTCACTCTTGAGTCTCCAAGGTCCAACACATTGTTAGCCTTTAGAAAAGTGAAGAAAGTGAGTGTTAGTTGCTCAGTCATGTCTGATTCTTTGTGAACCCACAGACTGTAACCCACCACACTCCTCTGTTCATGAACCTCTCCAGGCAAGAATACTTTCAAATTAATGCACTCTATCTGGTCTTTAGATATTATTATTCCCAGTCTCTTTTCACCATTTCCTGGACAATTTCATCTATTTACACACACACACACACACTTTCAACTGCAATGTGTTGTAGTTACATATTTATTAAACATTGTGATACAGATGAAGATAACATGCAGTTACTTAGAAAAAATGGATATAATGAGTTAAACTGTGAAAAACATAGTTACCTATTTGTAACATAAATATTCATTTGTTATACTTTCAATATTTGTTATAGTTTCAGCATTTGTTACATAAACAAATCTGTAATTATAAGATAATGCCCACATCGTAACTCATTATCTTCCATATTTCTACATGCTTACCTGTTATCTTCAAAGCCATGAGTCTCAGATTCCTCATTATTAAAATATGAGTAATGATATCACTACCCAATATTTAGTCCCTTTTTTTCCTTTCAATTTAAATATTCCACAGAGAACCTTGGTTACTCTGCCAAACACATGATTCATTAACTTGATTACATCACCAAACTTTCACCCTGTTTTTTGTTTTTGTTTTTTTTCTGTAAACTGCATCATTGTTATGGACTAAAATGTGTTTCTCCCAAATTCTTATGTTGAAGCCCTGTCATTGTGACTGTATCTGGAAACAGAACCTTTAAAAGGGTTATTAAGGTTAAATGAGGTCATAAGGGTGAAGGCCTAATCCATAGGCCTTTTACAAGAACAAGTATCTTTATAAAAAGAGGAAGAGACACAAGGGATGCACGTGTCCACAGAAAAGGTCATGTGAGGACACAGTGAGAAGCCAGCTGTCTACAAGCCAAGGAGAGAGGCCTCAGGAGAAATTGACTCTGCTGGTACCTTGATCTGCACTTCCAGGCTCCAGAAGGCTGAGGCACTATATTACTGTTGTCTAAACCACCTAGTATGTGGTATTGTGTTGTGCTACCTTTAGTAGACTACAGGCCTTTCTCCCTTAACCTTGGTATAGAGATTTATCTAAGATTCTTGTCAATGTATTCCTTTTAAACATGGCTTTATTTTGCATTTTTGTATTTATCCCCACTTTATCTACTTAGGTCCAAATTTCTTCATCTCCCTGAGCTATAAGCCCTCTCCTAATTGTTCTCTTTCATCTTCAGTGTTGGTCCCCTTTATTTGGCACTCAACCTCCTATCTAAATGATCTTTCTACAGAGCAAAGATGATTGTGATTTAATTACCTCCTTCTCTTGAGCCTCTAATCTTCATGAGCTACAGGACAAGGGACAAATGCCTTATTTTGACATATGTGGTCCCTTAAAATTGGAACCAAACTGAACTATGTAGCCTTTCTCCATTACTGTTTTTCCAGGCTCCAGCCACATGAAAAAAGTCACAGGCTAGCCAAGCTTAGTGTATTGAACCCTACTGTTTCCTTATTCCTCTCTTGACTCAGTGAAGCTTTCCCAACATACTTGGACAGAAAGGCTGTTCCCTTTACTACATGGTCAACACTGTTTACTCTTTTATACATAGCCGTGTTATACATTCATAAACTATAGTGAATACATTTATATGGCCAACTCACTAAACTGCGAATATTTGAGAACAAAAACAGTATGTAATTCATATTCATATTTTGTATATTTAACATTGGGACTGACCATGGTATTTGACAATCAGTATTACATAAATAAATATATAAAATAATAAATTAATGATATTAAAGCATAACTCAATTTTTGAACCTGAAAGTCTTTGAAGAATTCTACTAGTATACAGTGAAGTTTGGACTTCTTATTTAAGTATTCATGATACTCTCCACTGGACAAAACCAATACTTTTCTATCTTCATGACTATGTTTGTAGTGAGCCCACATTCAGTTCGAGTTCAACATTATCTCCCATAAGCTAGAAATAACTACATTTAAGTTTGTCTTCATAATAGAATCTATTGCTATCTAATAATATAATTATTTATTAGTGTGTGCTAACATCTCTTTTAAACTTTAAGATTTTTCATGTAAAATTTCATAACTGAATCATCTGAGAAGAATTAATACCTAGTCCTGTTCAGAAACCAGACTTTCAGTAAAAACACCATGACATCCACTTATGAGTATTTGTTGAGTACCTCAGTCGCTTTCAAAAACTTTGTTCATAAGCCTTCACATTTAAAAAATGTGTGCATACAATCATATTATTTAATTATTTGAAAAAGAAAGCACGTATTGATATACTAATATATTACATGGATTTAGTAGAACCAGAAAAATGTAAAAAGAAACTAAAGATAATATCATGTATGAAACAAGTTGCCAGTCCAGGTTCGATGCACGATACTGGATGCTTGGGGCTAGTGCACTGGGATGACCCAGAGGGATGGTATGGGGAGGGAGGAGGGAGGAGGGTTCAGGATGGGGAACACATGTATACCTGTGGCGGATTCATTTTGATATTTGGCAAAACTAATACAATTTGTAAAGTTTAAAAATAAAATAAAATTTAAAAAATAAATAAATTGAAAAGCGGGAAAAAAAAAAAGTAAATATAAGTGGAAGTCATTGAATTTTCTCCAGTATCCCACTAATTTATGTTTCTGTATGCTTTGTGGGGTAAGCCCTTCTTTGGAGATCACTAACAGATTATTCTCATTATAACACAGGAATTATCAATAACCTTCACTAGTACTGCTTTAATCATCTAGTGTTGTTGAGAAATGGGCATTCTGCATAGCTTCAGTTCAGTCCAGTTCAGTCGCTCAGTCGTGTCCGACTCTTTGCGACCCCATGAACCGCAGCATGCCAGGCCTCACTGTCCATCACCAACTCCCGGAGTTCACTGAGACTCACGTCCATCAAGGCAGTGATGCCATCCAGCCATCTGGTCCTCTGTCATCCCTTCTCCTCCTGCCCTCAATCTTTCCCAGCATCAGTGTCTTTTCAAATGAGTCAGGTCTTCCCATCTGGTGGCCAAAGTATTGGAGTTTCAGCTTCAACATCAGTCCTTCCAATGAATACCCAGGACTGATCTCCTTTAGGATGGACTGGTTGGATCTCCTTGTAGTCCAAGGGACTCTCAAGAGTCTTCTTCAACACCACAATTCAAAAACATCAATTCTTCAGCACTCAGCTTTCTTCACAGTCCAACTCTCACATCCATATATGACCACTGGAAAAACCATAGCCTTGACTAGACAGACCTTTGTTGACAAAGTAATGTCTCTGCTTTTTAATGAGCTGTCTAGGTTGGTCATAACTTTCCTTCCAAGGAGTAAGTGTTTTTTAATTTCATGGCTGCAGTCATCATCTGCAGTGATTTTGGAGCTCAGAAATATAAAGTCTGATACTGTTTCCATTGTTTCCCCATCTATTTCCCATGAAGTGATGGGACCGGATGCCATGATCTTAGTTTTCTGAATGTTGAGCTTTAAGCCAATTTTTTCACTCTCCTCTTTCACTTTCATCAAGAGGCTTTTGAGTTCTTCTTCACTTTCTGCCATGAGGGCGGTGTTATCCGCATATCTGAGGTTATTGATATTTCTCCCAGCAATCTTGATTCCAGCTTGTGCTTCCTCCAGCCCAGCGTTTCTCATGATGTACTCTGCATATAAGTTAAATAAGCAGGGTGACAGTATACAGCCTTGATGTACTCCTTTTCCTATTTGGAACCAGTCTGTTGTTCCTTGTCCAGTTCTAACTGTTGCTTCCTGACCTGCATACAGGTTTCTCAAGAGGCAGGTCAGGTGGTCTGGTATTCCCTTCTCTTTCAGAATTCTCCACAGTTTATTGTGATCCACACAGTCAAAGGCTTTGGCATAGTCAATAAAGCAGAAATAGATGTTTCACTGGAACTCTCTTGCTTTTTCGATGATCATGTGGATGTTGGCAATTTGATCTCTGGTTCCTCTGCCTTTTCTAAAACCAGCTTGAACATCTGGAAGTTCATGGTTCACATATTGCTGAAGCCTGGCTTGGAGAATTTTGAGCATTACTTTACTAGCGTGTGAGATTAGTGCAATTGTGTGGTGGTTTGAGCATTCTTTGGCATTGCCTTTCTTTGAGATTGGAATGAAAACTGACCTTTTCCAGTCCTGTGACCACTGCTGAGTTTTCCAAATTTGCTGGCATATTGAGTGCAGCACTTTCACAGCATCACCTTTTAGGATTTGAAATAGCTCAACTGGAATTCCATCACCTCCTCTAGCTTTGTTCATAGTGATGCTTCCTAAGGCCCACTTGACTTCAGATTCCAGGATATCAGGCTCTAGGTGAGTGATCACACCATCATGATTATCTGGGTCATGAAGATCTTTTTTGTACAGTTTTCCTGTGTATTCTTGCCACCTCTTCTTAATATCTTCTGCTTCTGTTAGGTCCATACCATTTCTGTCCTTTATTGAGCCCATCTTTGCATGAAATGTTCCCTTTGTATCTTTTATTTTCTTGAAGAGATCTCTAGTCTTTCCCATTCTATTGTTTTCCTCTATTTCTTTGCATTGATCACTGAGGAAGACTTTCTTATCTCTCCTTGCTATTCTTTGGAACTCTGCATTCAAATGGGTATATCCTTCCTTTTCTCCTTTGCTTTTCACTTCCCTTCTTTTCACAGCTATTTGTAAAGCCTCCTCAGACAGCCATTTTGCTTTTTTCCATTTGTTTTTCTTGGAGATGGTCTTGCTCCCTGTCTTCTGTACAATGTCATGAATCTCCATCCA
Organism: Bos indicus; assembly: GCF_029378745.1. NCBI lineage: Eukaryota > Metazoa > Chordata > Mammalia > Artiodactyla > Bovidae > Bos > Bos indicus. The sequence continues at coordinate 52,292,801 of NC_091768.1, forward strand.
TAGTTCATCAGGCACTCTGTCTGTCAGATCTAGTCCCTTAAATCTATTTCTCACTTCCACTGTATAGTCATAAGGGATTTGATTCAGGTCATACCTGAATGGTCTAGTGGTTTTCTCCACTTTCTTCAATTTCAGTCTGAATTTGGCAATAAGGAGTTCATGATCTGAGCCACAGTCAGCTCCCGGTCTTGTTTTTGCTGACTGTATAGAGCTTCCCCTTTTTTGGCTGCAAAGAATATAATCAATCTGATTTCGGTATTGACCATCTGGTGATGTCCATGTGTAGAGTCTTCTCTTGTGTTGTTGGAAGAGGGTGTTTGCTATGACCAGTGCATTCTCTTGGCAGAACTCTGTTAGCCTTTGCCCTGCTTCATTCTGTACTCCAATGCCTTATTTCCCATGTAATGGAAGTTTAACCCATTACAGGAAAGGAATCTGGCCAACTGCCTCATTGAATCCCTACTACATGTCAAACATTATGGCGCCTGCTTTGTGTCCATAATCTCATTTAATTCTAAAACAAATCCTGCAAAGTATCTTTAAGTCTGTCTTACAAATAAGAAAACAGATTTTCAGAAGACTAAAACATTCATGACAGTAATAAACAAGGCACAGGATTTGAATCCACATTTGTCTAATCTTATACCTTAAAATCGGAGAAGGCAATGGCACCCCACTTCAGTACTCTTGCCTGGAAAATCCCATGGACGGAGGAGCCTGGTGGGCTGCAGTTCATGGCGTCGCTAAGAGTTGGACACAACTGAGAGACTTCACTTTCACACATTGGAGAAGAAATGGCAACCCACTCTAGTGTTCTTGCCTGGAGAATCCCAGTGATGGAGCCTGGTGGGCTGCTATCTATGGGGTCGCACAGAGTCAGACACGACTGAAGTGACTTGGCAGCAGCATACCTTAAAATATCCAGTATAAATTCTTTCTAACACATCTAGTCACAGCAACATTGTTTTTAATTTTAATTTTCTATCTAAAATTTTATGTTAAAATAATCAAACATATCCTTTTCTTTTTAGACTCATGGATTTGACCTCTCTTGACATTGTCTTCACCCTGGCCTGGCTTGTGTCTGCAGTCTACACAGGCATGGAGGATGAGGAAGGAGAGGAGCCCTAGTTCACAAACACTGATTTCAACAGTGTAAGAGTATCCTCATGCCCTTTGCACTGATGAAATTTCATGTTGTCAACTCCCTTTCACATCATCTGTCCCATTGTCTTACATGCAAAACAATGCATATGGCATATGCAATGCTTCTTTTTTGCAAAATAAATTCATGAATTAAAAGTTAAAGCAGATAACCTTACCTTCTTGAAAATTACATTGCTATAATTTTCTCATCCATGTCTGTTGAGCTTTGAGCATCAGTTATAATGGGTTATGTTATTTTTGCCTATATAAACTAATAATAGTCATCTTTATAACTTTCACTTCCTCTTCTAGATTACTTATTTCAGACATTACGATGGAACATTTGAACATGTTTGCAAAATTTTAGCACAATATTTTAAAGAACTTTATCATTAGAACATAGAACTTCAGAAAATATAATATTAAGTCAAAATTTTCTTCAAATTATTCTTAAAGATCTACTTTTTAGCAAACAATTTTAGGCAAAAGCAGCATTAAACTTACACGCAAATCTTAAGAACTAAATGATATTTAAAAGTCTAATAAGAATTTCTCAAGAAATATGTTCTGAAAAAACATACTAGGTTAAAAATAGTAAATATTACCTCACATTTGTAGAATTGTACAAATGTTAGCAAAAGAATATCATGACTACCCTTAAATGGGTTTATGAAAATATTATGAGGATAATAGTAGTAGTAGAAAGAAAACAATAGTATTATATATTTGGATGTGCTTATTCCTGACATTTTATTTAAATGGTGAAATTAGCCCACATAAATAATACTGTATTCAGATTTAAGACATTCAATTCTCAACTAATTGCCATGATCAGATCAGATCAGATCAGTCGCTCAGTCGTGTCCGACTCTTTGCGACCCCATGAATCGCAGCCATGATAAATTTAGGCAAATAAATGGCAAATAGGGTGAGTCTCAACGTTATTAAACAATTCTTTAAAAAGATTATCCAAAATTTCAAAAATTACTCTATAGCTTTGTAATTTCCTACTGCTGCTGCTGCTGCTAAGTCGCTTCAGTCGTGTCCGACTCTGTGGGACCCAGTGGACAGCAGTCCACCAGGCTTCCCCGTCCCTGGGATTCTCCAGGCAAGAACACTGGAGTGGGTTGCCATTTCCTTCTCCAATGCATGAAAGTGAAAAGTGAAAGTGAAGTCGGTCAGTTGTTTCCGACTCTTAGTGACCCCATGGACTGCAGCCCACCAGGCTCCTCTGTCCATGGGACTCTCCAGGCAAGAATACTGGAGTGGGGTGCCATTGCCTTCTCCATAATTTCCTATTACTTATACTCATATTTCTCTATTATTCATGCTCTCCATCAGATGCTAATTAGAAATTCCTGAGAGTTTATTTACTTACTTTTTGCTTCAAATGTTTTGTTTCTTAACTTGTAGTTGGAAGACACTATTGGCATGTTGTCTCTTTACATATATTCTTCCCTCTCTTAGGAAGAGGACCCTCAAGTTTGTGTATACAACCTCCTGGGTATGTCCACAGGGATTGAGGGTGCCATGTACCTTATTTTTTCCCACTGCTTTGTGGAGTGCAGAAGTGGCAATGAGCCAAACGTAGGAAGGACTCAAGTGAGGTCGCAAACAGAAGCAGCTTTGGGTCTTGTGAGACTTCATTCTCACTCTGGACGAACTCTTTTTCTTATGTGAAATAAGCCTCATCCAGTTCAAACACCTATTAGGGGTTTCCTATACAGAATTCTTTTTTTTTTTTTTTTTGGTCCTTAAAATTACTGGTAGAGATAGAAGCTGCCTTTTCAAATGAGAACCAGTTTTACAGAAACACAAGCTCGCAGCAGTTAAGAGTTAAATAGATTTTTCTTAGTTTAGAATACAAAAAAAGGAGGGGGAGGGGACAAGAAGCTACATTTATAGATGCATTCCAAAATTTGCTAATTAAGCACATGCTTATTTGAGATTTAAAATGTCAAGTTTACTGCCATAAATTGAAATGTAGAGAAAAATAAATCATAGTCCCTCTTAAGCATATTATTGTCTAGCTGAGAGGACACACGAATTGTCAAGCATTAATTATTCACTTATTCACTTTTTCATTCATTCAAACGGTAGTATGGGCACACTGCATTATGGAAGTACAGAGTAAAAGTTACTAATTCACTCTGGTAGGTGAAAAGACTCTTCTTTTTAAAAATAGCACCCAGAGTGAATTTTGGAATGTGAGAAAGAATTACTCAGGAGGAATTGTTGAGGAGGCACAAGTAAAGAGCATTTGGGAGAGGAATTCTGGCTGTTTGCATTTTATCTAGATAGTTATCAGCTTATAGTTGATGACTCAAGTAAGATAAGAACTGAAAAGTCTTTATTACACCGGGAAGTTAAGTGGAGTGCCTGAAGGTGGCTAAGATCACAAGGGCAAGTGAGAGGGCATCACAAAACCAGATTGCTACAAATTGTTGGCTGAGGAGTAGATGGGCACAACAATAAAGAGTAGATTTCTATTTTAGGATGCTTGGTTGTGAAGAAGGCATACCTACACCATTCAATCTTTCAGCGAAATAAGTTTGGTGTTCTCATCAGTGGATGGATTTTGTAACAGAACTTAGCTCTGCTGTTATGAATAACATCAGGACTGCAACTGGAAACTGCAATTCTTTCCTTTCAATTTTGTATTATGACTCACCTTGACATTATGAAGCATCTTCTCCAATACTAGAAGACATGCCTCTAGAATGGTGCTTGTTGTTCTTCACTCAGTCGAGTCCAACTCTTTGTGACCTCATAGGCTGTAGCCCATCAGGTTCCTCTGTCCATGGGACTTTCCAAACAAGAATACTGGAGTGGGTTGTCATTGCTACCAGAATGTAATGATAATCTAGAAGGCTACTGACATCAGTATAACCTGCTTGACTTTTCATTGCTGAGTTTTGCTACTGTAATGTATACATAGACACCACAGCAACTGGATGTTAAAAGAGATAACTAAATCTGCAAACAATTGTAACAGAGAATGGATAAACAAGAAGGTCCTACGGAACTATATTCAATATCCTGTGATAAACCAAAATGTAAAAGAATATGAAAAAGAATGTATATATGTGTATATGTGTGTGTGTATATATATATATATATATATATATATATATATATATATATATGAGTCACTTTGCTGCACAGCAGAAAATAACACAACATTGAAAATCAACTATACGTCAATGGAAAAAAAGAGCAATATAGCTAAATCTGAACAGCTATTTACTCTTTAACTCTTTTTTCCCTTTACTTTCTACAGATGTCAATAAACTATGGCCTCCAAGTGAAATCTAACTTACAGCCTGTTCTATGACTAAAACTGAGAAAGATTTTTACAATTTTAAAGGACTAGAATGACAATATCAAAAATATGCCACCAAGATTTATATAGTCCACAAACCTGGAAATATTTACTACCTGGTCATTTGCAGTGAAAATCTATCAACTTCTTTCCTAGAAAATGGTACAGTTATCCTACTAGCTCTGCTCAATCCTTTTCTTGCTCAATTTCATCTGATTTCAAGACGACTCAATTGTTTAAGTCTTTAAGACTAGTCCCCATTTCTAATCAGTCACTTTATTGACTGATACTCAGTTCTTCTGTTTTTTTCCTATATCACTTACCTTCTATCTACTTTCCATCCTGTGTCTCCTGAAATCCTTGACCTTAGCATAGAGGAGCTTGGTATTTAGTAACCTAATGCAAAAAAAAAAAAAAGAGTATTTTTTGCTGGTGACTATTTACAAAGTATCACAAATGTAATCCTCAAGTATTCATCTTATTATTACTGCTTATTAAGGTCAAAAAACCAACAAAGGAAAGTTGAAAAAGATTTCCTCCCTATTCATGCCTTTCGTCTTATCTAGCTACTGTTCCTCCCTCCTTTTTCTTAATTTCACTCCTTATATCTTTGACTTTCATTATCCTAATTACCCCTAGTCCAATCACTTGTTAATGATTATCTCAACTCCAGGTAAATGAAGAAATTCTTAATTCTTTTTTACTCAAGTTTCTGCACATGCATGTTTGAAATGTCAAATGTAGTCATGTACATCTCTTACTGCTACTGCTAAGCCACTTCAGTCGTGTCCGACTCTGTGCGACCCATAGACAGCAGCCCACCAGGCTCTGCCGCCCCTGGGATTCTCCAGGCAAGAATAGTGGAGTGGGTTGCCATTTCCTTCTCCAATGCAGGAAAGTGAAAAGTGAAAGTGAAAGTGAAGTCGTATCCGACTCTTAGAGCTTTCTAAATTACTATTCAGTTTTTAAAGGTGAATTGAAGGTACAGAAAAGTGACCTGGACATTTTCCAAAATGAGCGTTCTACTCTTTTCAGATAGTAGACTTGGTAACTGCCAATGATCAACATAAAGAAAAAGAGCTACCACAACAGTTTCCCATTTTTTAACCTCATTATTTCAAGGAAAATGATAAAATACACTTAACCTTTTCCTCAGTATATAACATTAGACCATCTAAAACACAGTATAATTTACAGACCTTTGAGGAGCTAAGTATGGAGACAGCAAGGTCTTCGATTTATCTTTTGTGTTATCACCAAGTTGTTCTCACATTTCAAAGACTTCCTTTAAGACTATTTAGCATTATCCTTTTCAACTATTTTTTTACTTATTAATGCTCCGAATTTATGTGTGTTTTTCTCAGACTTTTCCATTGTCACAGTTTTGTATAAATGACAGGGCAATGTGGTCCAGAAAAGTCCAACACTATAAGTATTATGAAAAAAAGTTTGTTGTGCAATGTTCTAACATCTACCTACTCCACAGAGGCAAAGATGAGTTCTCTCATTATTGAAGTAATATAAAATATATTCTGGTTATGCAAAAATAAGAACTTCAAGCTTGAATGGCAACAACATTTCTATGTAATGAGCCTGTTTACATATACCAAATTTAAATGTCTTAGGTTTTCTACTGGTATTTTTTACAGGCTAAATCAAACCCTAAGAATGTAATCAAATTAAAAGGATTAGTGCTCATTAATAAGCTGGCAGTAATATTTCATCAAAAGTTTGCTAAGTCTCTCTGCAAAACCAATAGATAAAAGCAAGCAGTGCATAAAAGTGTCTATTGCATTAAAACATGACGAAAATAATATTTCTTAACATTGCCAAAAAACCATCTATTTCTGAAGATCATACCAGTTCCCATTGCATAGGCCAGTAAGGGTCATTAAACACCAATGGGTCTCTGAGTCCTTCTTCAGAGTCAATGACATTGTAGACTTCACTCGGGATCTCATTTTCCTCCACACAAGGTCTGCAGGGCAAAAAAGGCAAATGAACTATGAAAAATATAATCACTGCTTTTACTGTAGCTTTTTTTGTCATAAAAATTCCATTTATTTAAATTCCATTAAAAAGCACATTTGGCTGCCGAGAGCATAAATATATACTTTTATTATACTTAGCATTTTTCATTTTCAAAAAAATTCTGACATTTGTTTAGATAAAAATGCTAAAATATTTTCCAACTACCTGTTTTAGCTAACCACTTTCTACATGTTTGTTGCATATAATAAATGCTGGAAAAGCAAGTGATTTAGAATGCAGTTCAAAACGTGTATATATTTCCCATTAGAAGTTATCAGCTTATATTGATCATTATCCTTACTATGTCATGTGCCTGTCAGTATGACTTTTCCCAAAATACAGCTCTTAGAGAGTGATTTAAATTACTTGAGCTACAGTAGAAAACATTTTTTTTAACTCATTTATCTAATTGCTGTGATATATTTAATAAATCATTAACTAAGCAAGTGACAGTGTTAGACATTCAGGAAGGCTCTTAAACACCAAATTCTCCTTAAGACAAAACTATAACATGGTCATTCACATCTACCTGTGCAACTTGGAAGACTACCAAAACCAAAGTTGGGAAGAAATAATGAATTAATAACACTGACAATACTTTTGTCTTAGAAGTAAATTTAAATTTAGTAAAATTAAAGGTGAAATCAAACTATCAAATACTAGTCATTCTTATTTAGAAATATATACAAGATTAAACAAAGATTATAAATTTATTAAGAATAGAAATTATATGTATATATAATTTCTATTCTTAATAAATTTGTACCTATGTGTACAGGTCTGAGACTATAATGAAATTATATATATATATGTATCATATGTATGTGTATATATATATGTATATTATGTATACATATATATACATACATACATATATATGCACATATACATGCATATATATACACACATACATACATATATATACATATATACATATATGTATATAATATACACATATATATATAATTTCATTATAGTCTCAGATCTGTACACATAGGTGTCTGGGAATTATTTGACAATTTATAATCACAGTACTGAAATGGAATAACCAAGTAGCAGCATTTACATAAGAGGATATGTCTACAAAGCTCATTTGCAAAAATAATAAGCTAGAAACAACTTAAGTGTCCATCGACATGAAATTGTTCAAAAGTCATGCTATATTCACATAATGAAATACTATTTAGCAGGGAAAACAAATGATCTATAGGTGTCAAATGGATTCATTTGGATAAATTTCAAAAATTGTAAGTAGTGAACAGAAGACTATGTATGCTGTGTTATTATTTATATAAAGTTTTAAATCATCCCCAAACAAGTTTTTTAATTATATACAGATATAATATATAGTGTATACATAATATACATATACAAACATACATCTAATATATGAAGCTAAACATACTTAGGAGAATCTTTTGAAGAAGGCAAGGAAGGGAGTAGTTTTAAGGGCAGGGCACACAGAGTAATCAAACTTTAGTAATTTATTCCTTTGAAAAACCTGGAGAAATGACAAAATGATGATGTTAACAAATATACTGTGTGTCTATTAAACATTTTATTGGAGTGTATATTTTATGTGTATTTGGAGTCTGTTATAATGAAGCACAATACACATCTACAAACAAAATTAGTGAAACCTGGTTATTATATTAAAAAGCCAAAAAAATGGCTCTGTACATTAGCTCTATGCTGTCTATTTCTTCACAGTAGCCTGGGACTGTGATCCAAAGCCCACCAAAAGATCCCAAATTTTTAAACATCCAGTTGTTTTAAATGCATCCCAAATAAGCAGGTTTTAGCTTTGCAGAGTCTTCCTGCTTTGCATACCACAAAAAACTGCACCCAAGATCTTCTAAGCATAGATCAGATAAACTCTGTGGCTATAAAAGAAAGACCCCAAACTGCTGCTGCCCTTCAGAGCTCTCTGACCCAGAGACTCTCCATCATGCTGTCAGCAACATCATCTAGACAGGCACCCCCTCTTAGATTCTCCTCTTTGATTCTCCTCGCCCTCTTCCTCTTCTAGGTATGCCCAGCCAACACTTCTGGAAGGTCTCCTGCCGTGAGGGACGTTCCCCAAGTGCAAACCTGTCAAATCTCTACCCAAATAAAACTCACTGTGTGCTACTGCCACCTCATGGTCATGTCTATTTCTCTGCTCAGCCCCCAAATCCCTCGAACTCAATACACCAGGGGAAAGGACTGAAAAATATATCAGAGTAAGTTTAGATTCTGTTATCTGCTTCAGCCCTTTCAGAAGTTAGAAGGGTTCAAATAACATCAATCTAGCTGAACATGCCCAGTCTTTGTCAAGAAGAGGCTCCTGATTTTTCCAGTTATTAACTATGAGTTTTCAGAAAAATACTTGAACCTTTTGGATGGCTATTTAAAGGACTAGTAGATTGTAGCATGGAGCATGGTGTTCACAGGGACATGTGGCACCTCTCAACCTGCCCTGTTGAGAGGTGCCCTGTGAAGCCCTCCTCCCTCCATCATTGCGATGACCACCAGGTCTGTCAAGCATCAAAAGGACAGCATTTGAAATTTACATAATAGTAAATTTAAGTGCAAGAGGAGAAAAGGAAGCTTTGTCAAAGGTAAAAACTTAAAAATTCTAAAGTGATGACAATAAACGTGGAGTATAAGAAAGCATAAAGAAGTAAAGTAGTAAAAATTAACAAGTGGGAGTTAATCCCTAAAATACTTAGCATAGAAAAATAGATTTCATTGTCTCTTTCACTCATATGTTCATACAAGCATGAGCATTTATGGAAGAATACTTAAGAAAATGTAAAACTGGGGCAAGTATCAAGAAAATCTCTTTATGATCCTCTATACTATTTGAATTTGTTTTTTAACAGCTGCATGGACATTTACATTAACAAAAATTTTAAGACAAAACAAACATCAAAATCTCCTAGATTTTCAGTGGAATTTTGGAATCTATATTTTAATAAAATTTCTGTTTTTTTTTTAAAGCTATTTATATCCAATAGGAAGTCGGTGGGCTATCTGTATTCCAGTGTTGAAACTTTGACTTCTGCTCTATATCTTCAAAATTATAGGAATCTTATATCTTGAGGCAACAGATAATTAAGAATAAAATATGTTACTTCCTCCCAAGATCTGATATAAATTAACATTATAATACATTGAGTCTGAAAATGCTCATTTGTTTAGCTCAAAATAAAGCGGGTATTTTTGTCAGGCAATTATATTTTATTGTAAATACTTATATCTTTATTTTTATATTCATTTAGTTACTTCTCAGGATTAACATTGAGAGAAAATCTAAGTATTTAAAACCTAAATGGCTTAGCCTTTAAAAATATTTTTTCTATATTTATATTTTAGTGCATTTGTTAAATTGCAACATTTTCATATTCCTCTTCCTAACTGATTCATTAACACAGTGACCTGCACTAAATCTATCTGGGTGGGTGACACTGTGATGCAATGAACAACAGGTACCTTCCCCATCCTGACTATCCCTGGAGAGCACCTGCTGTCTTCAGAAATGGTTTAATTGACCCAGGCTTGAGGCATCCCATTGCAATAATTATATTTCTTACAGCTGAAGAAAACTGTATGAAAGCTACATATTCTCTGTTGGATTCAAATTCACAGAACTGCATAGCTGAGATTCAGAGCCCTAAATAGGATGTCATATAGGAAAATGCCAAACTAGTTCCTAGTGATATTCCTTTTCAATTTTTGAAAATAATACCGTTAACCATTGCATCATTATCTGTTATCCTTCTGCTAGATGTTTTACAGAAAAGCTCTCTTTTGGAACACGGTACCTTATTTCACAATTCTACTAGTTTTTGTTAATCAGGCATGTGTAAACTGAAGCACACACATACATAAACAGCTATTTAACGACTAAATGAAGATACAAAAAATTTTAAAATAACTTAGCACATATACTCTTTTTTATTTCTTAACAAGTTTCTTTTCCTTTTTTTTAGGGAAGTAAATGTGACAGATTAAAAAAAAAAATTGGCCCAGAGACAGCCATGGGAATAATCTGCTATAGAGAATGAAGCCACAGCCATGGTACAGTTAGAGGTTTGGGAGCCTCGCCAAGAACAAGCTGATAGGGGCTGCAGACTAACCTCAATTCACGCAGTTACAGGCAGATCATAGCTGCATGGTTAGACAACAGTTCACTGATTCACCTGAACCCTATTTCCAGTTTCCTTTCTATGCCAATCTCACAGCATGCTTTAGAAAATATTTTATCTTTGAAGAGATACCAACTTACTAACTATCCACCAGGCAGTGTACACTGATCCGATATGAATCCAAGCTGAATCTCTTTCTACCAGGACATTGCTAAGACTTTAAAAAATTTTAAGCAATAATGCAAATATACTTCACCAAAAAAATCACATGAAATAATAAATATCTTTATTCTTTCTCATTATCACATACTACAAAAACAAACAAAAAGCTTGTGTGTTCCCTTACAAATTAGCAAATCTACATACTAGTACAGGGGTCAGTAAACTTTTCTGTAAAGAACCAGATACTAAATAAGTTAGACATTATGGGCCTTTAAACTCTCAGTAACAACCTTTCAGTTTGACCATAGTAACCAGAAAGCAGCTATAGACAATGCATAAACAATGGCCTGAATACCAGTAAAGTTTTAATTACAAAAACAGGTACACACAGGATTTGACCTTTGCCCTTTGTAACACAGTTTGTTGACCTCATGCTGTTCTGTAGTATGATTTTACCAGTGACACAGCTAATAGCTATAAAAGTTATATTCATAAGTAAATATAAAAGAAAAATTATCCATTTCCTACTGAAGTATCTGTGCAATTAGATATTAAATTATAGCATTAAATTCCAGAGAAAATTTTCTGAAAAATGACAAAAATTAAACAAACATACTTCTTTTTAATCCTTCTGCTTTTGGTCTTTCTATTTGCCCTTCAAAGTTTTTTGTTGTGTTTTGAATATAGTAACTGATCAGACAGAAAGAGGGAAAACTAACATTTCACAGGGCAGCACTGCTTACAATTCAGTTCTCTGATAGGCGAAATGGCCACTGACTTATCACAAGAAAATAGAAGTGGATAATTTCAGTGAACATCCTAGAAAATGAGCTTTTAATAAAAGATTAGTCAACAAATGCAAAATATACTTTTCCCAAAACTTAATGTTCAAAGTAAAAGCTTTCTAGAAGAGATTTCTAGAATATGTCTGATACTGGTTTAACTCTACAAACCAATAACACTTCCTTTATTTAATTACCATCCATGAAGCATTCTGACAGCCATAATGCAATGCTTAGTAAGTATCTTACCCCAGACAGCCTGAAGATGTACAGTAGCATAGAAATTACAATACACACCATGACTTGTTCTGTCATCTAACTTTGTGAACAGAGCGTACTTGTCTCTATAATGAATGTCTCATGTCCCATGCAATCTACCTGTGACAAATAGGAGTAAACATTAACTAGCCAAAGGTTGGCATATTAGTGAGATGTAAACAAAAATATTTTTCTTTTTTTCAAGAGGGTTTAAGCAATGAGTAGGCACCATACATAATTTACTCACATTTGCACTTTCATGCAAAACAGTATGTATTTAAAAATTTTCAGCATAAATTAGAATCCATTTACTCCTGGGCAATATTTTCTCAGATTTTCCTCACAGTCTTGAGGTCTGACTAATACATCAATTAATAGAAAAATATGCACCATTGTTGGTTCACTATAAGTACACAAAGGATTTTAGTCTCTTGAACTTTGTTCCAGGACACAAAAATACTTCACAGATCAAACCAACTTTGGCAGATGTTAAGATACTAACATGGCTGAAGGGCTAGCAGTGTGTACAAACTAGTAAAAAAAAAAAAAGTACTTACTAATTACATAATTTTAATAAATTGCTGTTTTTGTTTGTACACATGAAAACTAGGGGGACACAAGATAATATAACTAGACTGAGCATTCCTAAAATCTGTAAACAGCCTTTTTACTGATATGGTGTGCATTTCTTTTACATTTTTTTTCTTTTAGAGAGCTAAGGCAATGTTATACAGCTGAATTTTGACAGATATAAATGGAGAAAATGCAAGTTCTACAGGATAAAAAATGTATACAAAAATACATTGAAAAAAAGGAGATAGAGGCAACAGGGAACCTGTTTTTAAATAAAATAATTTCTTTTTATGTTTTTACTTATCAATGAGAATCTTCTTTTTAACCATTCAGTTCAGTCGCATAGTTGTGTCCGACTGTTTGAGACCCCGTGGACCACAGCACGACAGGCTTCGCTGTCCATCACCAACTTCCAGAGCTTGCTGAAACTTATGTCCATTGAGTCAGTGACGCCATCCAACCATCTCATCCTCTGTTGTCCCCTTCTCCTCCTGCCTTCAATCTCTCACAGTATCAGAGTCTTTTCCAATCAGTTAGTTCTTCACATTAAGTGGCCAAAGTATTGGAGCTTCAACTTCAGAATCAGTCCTTGCAATGAATATTCAGGACTGGTTTCCTTTAGGATTGATGGCTTTGATCTCCTTGCAGTCCAAGGGACTGTCAAGTCTTCTCCACCACCACAATTTAAAAACAACATTCTTCTGCACTCAGCTTTATTTGTTGTCCAACTCTCACATTCATACATGACTACTGGAAAAACCATAGCCTTGATTAGATGGACCTTTGCTGGCAAAGTAAGGTCTCTGCTTTTTAATATGTTGTCTGGGTTGGCCATGGCTTTTCTTCCAAGGAGTAAGGGTTTCTTAATTTCACAGCTGCAGTCACCATCTGCAGTGATTTTGGAGTCCAAAATAAATAAATAAATAAAAGTCTCCAGCTGTTTCCATTGTTTCCCCATCTATTTGTCATAAAGTAATGGGACCAAATGCCATGAACTTTGTTTTCTGAATGTTGACCTTTAAGCCAACTTTTCACTCTCCTCTTTCACGTTCATCAAGAGGTTCTTAAGTTCTTTACTTTTTGCGATAAGGGTGGTATCATCTGCATATCTGAGGTTATTATTTCTCCCAGCAATTTTGATTACAGCTTGTGATTCATCCAGCCCGGCATTTCTAATGATGTACTCTGCATATAAGTTAAATAAGCAGGGTGACAATATACAGACTTGTTTACTCCTTTCCCTATTTGGAACCAGTCTGTTGTTTCATGTCCTGTTCTAACTGTTGCCTCTTGACCTGCATACATATTTCACAAGAGGAAGGTCAGGTGGTCTGGTATTCCCATCTCTTTCAGAATTTTCCACAGTTTGTTGTGATCCACACAGTCAAAGGCTTTGGCATAGTCAATAAAGCAGAAGTCGATATTTTTCTGGAACTCACTTGCCTTTTCAATGATCCAGTGGATGTTGGAAATTTGACCTTGGGTTCCTCTGCCTTTTCTAAATCCACCTTGAACATCTGGAATTTCACAGTTCACATACTGTTGAAGCCTGGCTTGGAAAATTTTGAGCAATACTTTGCTAGCATGTGAGATATGTCCAATTGTGTAGTAGTTTGAATATTCTTTGGCATTGCCTTTCTTTGGGATCAGAATGAAAATTGACCTTTTCCAGTCCTGTGGCCACTGCTGAGTTTTCCAAATTTGCTGGCATATTGAGTGCAGCACTTTAATAGCATCATCTTTTAGATGTTAAGTGGAAGTGAAAGTCACTCAGTCCTATCAGACTCTTTGCGACCCCATGGACTATATAGTCCATGGAATTCTCCAGGCCAGAATACTGGAGTGGGTAGCCTTTCCCTTCTCCAGGGGAATCTTCCCAACCCAGGGATCGAACCCAGGTCTCCTGCATTGCAGGCAGATTCTTTACCAGCTGAGCCACAAGGGAAGTCCAAAAATAAGTAATTATATGTTTGAAGTGATGGTACAATGTCTTTAAAAGGACATTTAGCTTAAAAAATTGCTGAATTGCTTTCTAAATTTCACAATATTCCTCATCAAAGACTTATTAAAATACTGTGAACACGATGCATATCATTGTTGTTTAGCATTCATTCTATATAAGAAGTCTAGTATATAACATATCATAGTCAGTTTGCATGCATGAATGCTAAATTGCTTCAGTCATGTCCAACTCTTTGTAACCCCAGGGGCTATAGCCTGCCAGGCTCTTCTATCCATAGGATTCTCCACGCAAGAATACTGGAATGGGTTGCCATGCTCTCCTCCAAGGGATCTTCTGGACCCAAGGATCAAACCTGTGTTTCTTCTGTCTCTGGCATTGGCAGGCAGGTTTTTACCACTAGCACCACCTGGGAAGCCCATTACAGTCAGAATTTCTAGCAGTTAGACAGAGCTTTGTTAACAAAATAAATGCTTCCAATGCTCGAGCAATAAAAAGATAGTGCATGGAATAAAATAGAAAGTGTACCTAGCCTTTCAGAATATAAAGCTCTCTTTGCCCTAATCCATTAAGTGACCCTCCTGAGTGTAATATTACTGTGAATGAGTAGAACAAGATTCTGTCTCTCTCTCTATACACATACACACACACACACACACATATATTTAACAAAATAATACATATGTTTAACTGCTATTGTTTTTCAGTCATTAAGTCATATTGAATCTTTGTAATCCCATGAACACAGCATGCCATACTTCCCTGTCCTTCACTATCTCCCTGATACATACAATACTTGTATGTATATGATATATATATGTGTACTAAAATATATACAAATATAACACATAAAAGTGTTTTGTAAACCAGAGAAATTGATAACACCAATCAAGATTGCCAGGAGAAATACCAATAACCTCAGATATGCAGATGATACCACCCTTATGGCAGAAAGTGAAGAGGAACTCAAAAGCCTCTTGATGAAAGTGAAAGAGGAGAGTGAAAAAGTTGGCTTAAAGCTCAACATTCAGAAAACAAAGATCATGGCATCTGGTCCCACCACTTCATGGGAAATAGATGGGGAAACAGTGGAAACAGTGTCAGACTTTATTTTTCTGGGCTCCAAAATCACTGCAGATGGTGACTGTAGCCATGAAATTAAAAAACGCTTACTCCTTGGAAGGAAAGTTATGACTAACCTAGATAGCATGTTCAAAAGCAGAGACATTACTTTGCCAACAAAGGTCTGTCTAGTCAAGGGTATGGTTTTTCCTGTGATCATGTATGGATGTGAGAGTTGGACTGTGAAGAAGGCTGAGCGCCGAAGAATTGATGCTTTTGAACTGTGGTATTGGAGAAGACTCTTGAGAGTCCCTTGGACTGCAAGGAGATCCAACCAGTCCATTCTGAAGGAGATCAGCCCTGGGATTTCTTTGGAAGGAATGATGCTGAAGGTGAAACTCCAGTACTTTGGCCACCTCATGCGAAGAGTTGACTCATTGGAAAAGACTCTGATGCTGGGAGGGATTGGGGGCAGGAGGAGAAGGGGACGACAGAGGATGAGATGGCTGGATGGCATCACTGACTCGATGGACGTGAGTCTGGGTGAACTCCGGGAGTTGGTGATGGACAGGGAGGCCTGGCGTGCTGCGATTCATGGGGTCACAAAGAGTTGGACACGACTGAGCAACTGATCTGATCTGATCTGATGGTTAAGACCCCCAACAGTATTTTGTATTTATATACTATATATAGTCATACATAATTATATACATTATATCGTTATACGTATATGCATACTTAGGAATCCTGAGATGAAATTTAAAGTGTCTTAGTTTTATACCTGGTTTATAATTCCTGTACTGGTATTTATTCATATTCCATCAATTTTCTTTGTAAAGTTAATGCAGAATCACACAGCACATGGGATATTTTCTCTAATGCACTTGACACATATTTGGTGGCAGCAGGGCCATAGAGAACCAGGGGAAAGAAGGAGATTTCTAGGTTGTACTCAGTAAAACCACTCATCACAAATAAACATGAGTGATCTTCCACTCTGATACTATACTAATCACTTGGGTAGCAGAGGCAGCCTCATTCACATCCACAACCTACATACCAAAGCTTCACTGATACACAAGGGTCTCTTGGCCTCTAAAATATATTTTGGTTTTGCTTTCCTCAGAATAGCAACATCAATAACACCTTATATTCTAGTTTTCACATATTCTGTCCTAATCACCTCTCCCTGATTATGAGTCATAGCAAGCTGATTTAGGACTAGAGGAAAGCTTGTGCACATATAACAGAGAGGTCAAAGGATTTAGAACATTAAAAAATACAAACGTGTAAAAACATTTAGCTGTGTTTAGTACATTAGAGGGATTGGTGACCCAATAGTTAAGTTTCAGTCCTAATCAACTTTTCTCAGACACTTTATCATAGTCAAAATTATTAGACAAGTTATTTGTTTTCTTAGCTCCATGAGGAATTTAAATTTTGCTTTTGTTTTATTTTATTGGGTAAATATGGAGTTGACGAAGAAAGAAATGGCAACCCACTCCAGTACTCTTGCCTAGAAAAATCCCATGGACGGAGGAGCCTGGTAGGCTACAGTCCATGGGGTCACAAAGAGTTGGACTGAGCAACTTCACTTTTATGGAGTTGAGAGTAAAAGTTAAAACTAGGCTTAGTGATGTATCATTCCAACTCATTCATTTTAAAGATGAGCAAATGTGAAGGGCTTATGTTGTCACCCTGCTTATTCAACGTATATTCAGAGTACATCATGGGAAATGCTGGGCTGAATGAAGCATTGGAAGCTGGAATCGAGATTGCCAGGAGAAATATCTATAACATCAAATATGCAAATGATACCACCCTAATGGCAAAAAGCAAAGAGGAACTAAATAGCCTCTTGATGAAGGTGAAAGAGGAGAGTGAGAAAGCTGACTTAAAAGTCAATATTTAAAAAATTAAGGTCATGGCATCTGGTCTCATCACTTCATGGCAAAGATGGGGAAACAATGGAAACAGTGGCAAACTTTATTTTCTTGGGCTCCAAAATCACTGTGGGTGGTGACTGCACCCATGAAATCAAAAGACGCTTGCTCTTTGAAAGAAAAGCTATGACCAACCTAGACAGTGCATTAAAAAGCAGAGACATCACTTTGCCAACAAAGGCCTATATAGTCAGAGCTATGTTTTTTTCCAGTAGTCATGTACAGATATGAGAGCTGGACCATAAAGAAGGCTGAGCACTGAAGGATTGATGCTTTTGAACTGCAGTGCTGGAGAAGACTCTTGAGAGTCCCTTGGACAGTAAGGAGATCAAATCAGTCAATCCCTGAGAAAATCAACACTAAATATTCTTTGGAAGAACCAATGCTGAAGCTGAAACTCCAATACTTTGGCCACTTGATGCAAAAAGCCGACTCTGGAAAATTACTGATGCTGGGAAAGATTGAGGACAGGAAGAGAAGGGGGCAACAGAGGATGAGATGGTTGGATGGCATCACTGACTCAATGGACATGAGTTTGAGCAAATTCCAGGAGAGTGATGGACAGGGAGGCCTGACATACTGCAGTCCATGGGGTTGCAAACAGTCAGACTCAACTGAGTGATTGAACAACAACTCCAATTCATTCATTTTAAAGATGAGCAAACTGAAACTCAGACAGGGTCTGAGCCCCAGAAATTTTAGCTCACTATCTATAATCCAAGCTAAAAATTGTAAGCTGTTGCATGGTAGGAATCTTAGTCTCATTTTACTGTATGCCCAGCACAGAGTGCACGATCAAATGAATATTTTAAAGTGTAAATATAAGAATGAAAATGGATCAAACACTGGCTCGGTAAAGAGAATTCAAGAAACTTTATTCCTCTACTTGGCAGGGATTTCTGGCAAGTCCAACAATGGCATAGACCAGTAATCCAAATGCTTTCTTGAATGAGGTATATAACCTTAGCCCACCCTTCCTAGCACCAGCATCTCAACCTGCTAGCCTTCTAACATGATGATAACCTCATGCCTGAACAACTTGGAATCATTTGGGACAGTCCAGAGCATATCTATCATTTCTCTAACTCAACATCTTACCCAAAAAGCCAAGTATGAATCCAAGAACCCGATTTGGTTCACTTCTGCTTTTCTAATTACCTGTTCCCTCAACAATTTTTCTTCTAATTCTAATGATTCTAAAACAACCAAATATTGGAGTTTGGATTTTTCACATAAAAAGTCAGAGGTATTTATACAAATTCAAGCATTTTTTTCATGCAATCATGTGAAATGACTATTAAAAGCACTTACAAATGTCTTACCATTGTATGGTAGTGTTAGTCACTCTGTTGTGTCCAAATCATTGTGACCCCATGGACTGTAGCCCACCAGGCTCCTTTGTCCTTGAATTTTCCAGGCAAGAATACTATAGTTGGTTGCTATTTCCTTTTCCAGGGGATCTTCCTGACCCAGGGATCAAATCTGGGTCTCCTGCACTGCAGGCAGATTCTTTACCATCTGAGCCACCAGGGAAGCCCTACCATTGTATGTCTCCATACAAACAGAAATAATATGATTAAACAGTCTCTATTTGTGCATGCATGCCTGCTAAGTCACTTCAGTCATGTCCAACTCTTTGCTTGCCCGCCAGGCTCCTCTGTTCATGGGGATTCTCCAGGCAAGAATACTGGAGTGGGTTGCCATGCCCTCCTCAAGGTGATCTTCCCTACTCAGGAATTGAACCCCAGTCTCCTGTGTCTCCTACATTGCAGGCGGGTTCTTTACCACTAGAGCCACCTGACAAACCCATATGTATGACTATGGCAAGATACAATTAAAATCAAGTGAAAGGAAAATGTTAGATAATTTCTTTAGACAAGCCCCCTCTTCCTGTGTTCCAGTTGTATATTATTCCCACCTTTGTTTTCCCCGAAATACTCTGTATTTAATATAAAATGAAGGGAAGCAGGAACACTGACATTCCTCTTCACCTGTCAGGAGCTACTGGCTCAATTATGAGTGTCCAATTTGGTTGTAATATGTTTTTAGAAATACCTATCTAAATTTTGGATTCCAAAAACTATCTCTATGGACTGATGAAATATGCTTCTATTATTTTCTAAAAGAATATAAAAGGAGGATCCAACAAGTACCATTGCCACTTTTTCATATCTTCAGATTTTACTGGAAAAAACCCTATGTTGCTAGTTAGAAACCATTTTCTCTCTCAAAAATTAGTTTAAAACAAAATTCTCTTTTTCTGGCTCCCCAAGAAAATAATAAAAAGCACAATGCTGAAAAAACAAAATACTTGGACAAAGGCATACATCATAGACTACATCCAGAGTCTACTTTACAGGATGCATACAACGTCCACAAATGTTGAGGCTTTTTTGAAAAGCATGTTTCTCTTTCATATAAAGATAAAAAGAAAAGCTTTTAGGTCATGGGCTATGGGGGAAGAGATAATGCTTCCTGTGCTTTGATGTTACAAGTAGCTCTTCATTACAGAAAACTTCTGGTGGTATAATAAAGATCCTGGTAAACTGAGCTTGAATATTTAACAACCAACTTCTACATGGACTCTTTGTGACTTTCTTGTCCTTTGCACAGCAGAGCAAACATATGTATTACAAACAAATAACAAAGGTTTATTATTTTAGTGTAGAGAATTTAGTTTTTAAAGATATGATGTCACTAAAAGGTAAAACATGATTTCTATATTTCTTAGGAAGATTTCTGTTTAGAAATGCTTCTGAAACACCAACTGACAAGAAATTAGGATAAAATAACCTGTTGGTAGCTAAATGCAACATATGAAATAAGTTTCAAACTTTTATGTGTTGTATGGAAACAGAATTTATAGCTAGTTGAATAATATTTAAAACTCTACTGTGTCACCCTGCGTTAGTTTTGAAGTTAAAGGTAAATCCAGGTGAAGTTTTGCAAGTTACATGTAAACAAGTTGTCCAAGTTTTAAACTGTGGCATTCTAAACATAAGAATTATTTAAAGAAAAAAATGGCAGGTCTCTTTTAGGAAAATAATACTTTTGATAAAATTCTACATACATGATTAAGAATTCAAAAAGAAAACAGAAGTATAAATTAGAGATTATAACATCCACATAAGATTCACCACCACAATCATCATCGTTTGGCAAACTCTCTTCAAGATCTCTTTCTGTGCATACATTGATGTGGGCATATATAGATCAACTATATGTAGATATGAGTACAGATAAATTGGGGATACATAGATAGGGAATATATAGGTCAGGTATATATAGATATGGGCTATACAAATCAATATAAACAACTCCTAATTAAAGTCATGTCAATATACACAGTACTATATGATCTGCTCTTTCTCACTCGGAAAAATGTCAACTTTTCAAGTCAATAAAAATACATTGATACAGCATTTATTTATACCAAGACTTGATTTTCCAATTTCTTGGTAGTAGACACTTAGTGATCATCTTATTGTAGCACAATAATAAAATGTTATTTATTTATCAGTTGATTTAAAGTACATCTCTTTCCAAAAAGAATGTATGGTGGCTTACAGTAAAATATAAGTAAAAAAAGAAAATATGATTTAGTACCAATGGGCTTCCCTGGTGGCTCAGAAGATTCTTTATAGGATAAAGAATCTACCTGCAGTGTCGGAGACCTGGGTTTGATCCCTGGGTCGGGAAGATCCCATGCAGAAGGAAGTGGCTACCCACTCCAGTATTCTTGCCTGGAGAATCCCATAGGGTTAGGGTTAGGGTTAGAGTTATATTCTTTATTCTTTATATACTTTATTCTTCTTTCTGGATTTTCTTCCACTCTTCTACCATAAACCCATTGTTATTGTATAAGTAGAAAAATTCATGCTTAAAAATAACTGCAAATAAATCTAGGGAAAAAATGACAAAGAACACTAAATGCAAAAACTTGATAATTAAATCAAAATTATATTGAAAGAGAGAATTCCCAGGTAGTCCAGGGGTTAGGAGTTGGTGCTTTCACTGCCATGGCCTCAAGTTCGATCCCTGGCTGGGGAGCTAAGATCCCACAAGCTGTGTCACATGGCCAAAAAAGTGGGGGAGGGGAAACCTTATAAACTATAACTCATTCATTTTCATTAATTCTTTACAGGCAAAGGTGTGAAAGTAAATGAAGTTAACTTGAAAAGCTGGCCAAAAAATTTAAAATACCAGTGTAAAACCAGGCAAAGGAATTAAAATATAAGAAGAAAATTAAAAAATAGAAAACCACTAAGAAAAAAAAATCTAAGATACACTTTAAATACTACAAAACCCCTTAACAATTATAATTAAGAAAAAAGTGAAAACCAAAAGAAAGGAAAAATATACAAAGAAAACAAAAACTCTGCTAATGGATACTTTAATTCATCTCCCCTGTTTCCCCTTGTCTACCTCCCCATACTGCTCTCCTTGCTCTTTCCCACACATGCCAGGCACATGCTTGCATTCATACTTGATGTTCCCAACACTTAAAATTCTTTCCCCAGACATAAGCACAATTCACTTCCTCAAACGCTTTAGGCCTTATTCAAATTTAAGTCTCGAAGAGCTTAAAATATATAGAGAGGAGAAGATGGCAATTATGCAGATAAAGATGAAAAACCCACATAATTATAACTGTGATATAGTGCATCATAGAAGGACTGGGAAAGAGTATTAACTGCAACTGGATATTGAGAGAAAATCATGCTGAGGAAGCAACATTTCAACAGAAACCTGAAGGGTGCCCAGTGAAGAGCGTTTGAGGCAAAGGATTTGTGTACTGAGCATCTCTGTGCAATGCATAAAATCTTCCTGCAAATTTGTATTTCCTTAGGATAAATAACCAGACATTAAATCACCAGATCAATGATCATGGCTATTTTCATAGTTTCTGAAGCATACAATCTGATTTCCCAAAACTGAGTTTGCTTTAAGATACAATCCCAACAGCAGAGTATGAAAGTACCTAGTTTACTGTTCTTTAACAGCACTGGGCATTGTTTTTTAACCTTCATTTTTAAATTAAACTATGGGAATGTAATTATTTTTGAAAAAATATAACAAGTATTAATAATGATTAGTGAGCTTAAGCTCCCAAGTTTCCACTGCAGTAATTACCAGATATAGATATACATATTTGAAAGGTATCGTTGCCCTTATATTATGGTTGTTTCCCACAATATTTTATAATCTTTTTTTAGAATTATAACTATGCATCTACATTTTCAGCTTCGTTTTCTTACTCATGTAAGTTTAGCCAATACCACGTTGACAATTTTTCCAGAATTTCACTATTATGTGTCTAAGTGTACATTTTTTAAAATGCTTGCTTACCTTGTGATGTGTTTCACTGGTTCTTAGACATTTTCAGTCATTTTCACTTCAAAATTGTCCCTTCATAATTTTCTCTCTCTTCTTCTGGGACTCAGATTAGTTGGTTGGTTGCTATTAAGTCATGTCTGACTCTTGCGACCCCATGGACTGTAGCCTGCCAGGCTCCTCTGTCCATGGGATTCTCCAGGTAAGAATACTGGAGTGGGTTGTCATTTCCTTCTCCAGCGGATCTTCCTGACCCAGGAATCGAACCTCTCCTGCATTGCAGATAGATTCTTTACCGACTGAGGTATGAGGGAAGCCCAATGGTTGAGGTTCCCACACTAGGAGTCAAACCTGGGCTGCATAGGTGAAAACCAGGAATCCTAACCACTAGACCATGTAGGGGATTCAGATTAAACTTGTTAAATCCTCTAGTCAACTCTTCTAGCTCTCTCACTATTTTCTGAGTTTTCTATATTTCTATATTCTCTCTACATTAATTCGGTATAGTTTTTAATGACCTACCCTACAGTTCAGAATATATCAAACATACACAATTGGCTTGTAAACCCATTTTTTTGAGCCCTTAATGTCAAGTCAGATTTAAGTTGTTATAACTTCAGGGGGCTTTTTTTGCATAATTATATCACATTTTATAGTTTTCAGATTTTATTGAAATTTTTAAGCTTAGCCTTTACCTCCACTAACAGGAAAAATAATTTTTCTTCTTTCTAATAACTGGAGAGCAGAGGTCTATTTTGCTGTATGCTATTTCTGTTGATTATGGTTAATACTGCCTAGATTCTTTTTATACCTCATTATCTATAGTTGTTTGCTAAATATCTATTTTAAAAATTATATTTATAAGTAATTTGAGATTTAGGAAATGATACATTCCTTCAGAGGGAAACTTCATTTCCTCCTACCAGTCACATAAGGGTGATGACCATCTGAGACCAAGCTTGAGGTTTTGGGACCATGTAGATAACCACTAAGAGAACATTTATGTTCCCTATTCCAAAGGGAACACTCTGTCAGGGATTCAGGCCAGAATAAGAGTAATTCCCTTTGATAGGACTGAACTTCACTATTTGCTTCACACTCTGCAAAAACTCCAGCTTTACAACTTAGGTAGTTTCCATAGCCAAATATTGACTGGGAGTGAGTGTTAGCTGCTGAGTCATGTCCAATTCTTTGTGACCTCATGGGCTGTAGCTCACGAGGCTCCTCTGTCCATGGGATTTTCCAGGCAAGAATACTGGAATGGGTTGCCATTTCCTTCTCCAGAGGATATACCACTTTAAAATCAAATGTACTCTCTGCTCTTTGCCTGGTATAACCTCAGATATGCAGATGACAACACCCTTATGGCAGAAAGTGAAGAAGAACTAAAGAGCTTCTTGAAAGTGAAAGAGGAGAGTGAAAAAGTTGGCTTAAAGCTCAACATTCAGAAAACTAAGATAATGACATCTGGTCCCAACACTTCATGGCAAATAGATGGGGAAACAGTGGAAACAGTGACAGACTTTATTTCCTTGGGCTCCAAAATCACTGCAGATGGTGACTGCAGCCATGAAATTAAAAGACGCTTAATTCTTAGAAGAAAAGTTATGACCAAACTAGACAGCATATTAAAAAGCAGAGACATTACTTTGCCAACAAAGGTCCATCTAATCAAGGCTATGGTTTTTCCAGTAGTCATGTATGGATGTGAGAGTTGGACTATAAAGAACACTGAATGCCAAAGAATTGACGCTTTTGAACTGTGGTGTTGGAGTAGACGCTTGAGAGTCCCTTGGACTGCAAGGAGATTCAACCAGTCAATTCTAAAGGAAATCAGTCCTGAATATTCATTGGAAGGTCTGACGCTGAAGCTGAAGCTTCAATACTCCTGATGCGAGGAACTGACTCATTTGAAAAGACCCTGATGCTAAGAAAGATTGAAGGTGAGAGGAGAAGGGGACGACAGAGGATGAGATGGTTGGATGGCATCACTGACTTAACGGACATGAGTTTGAGTAACTCCAGGAGTTGGTGATGGACAGGGAGGCCTGGTGTGCTATGGTCCATGGGGTCACAAAGAGTCGGACATGACTGAGCGACTGAACTAAACTGAACTTGTGTGGTATTTTCTTACTATCTCACTAACTACACAATTTATTTAAGAAGATGATTTGCATTGCCTCTGTTTCTTTTACACTATCTTTTTAGGGTGAATTGGTCTGCATTATCAATTTATCTCCCTTTATGGGTCAAAACATTATCATCAAAAAGGGGCTTGCACTCAGTGAAGAGTTTATACAAAAGATGCTCCACTAGAGGAGAAATAGCAACCCACTCCAGTATTGTTGCCTGGAGATCTTCATTGACAGTATGAAAAGGTAAAAAGATATGACACCAGAAGATGATCCCCCAAGATCAGAAGGTATCCAATATGCTGCAGAGGAAGTTCAGTTCAGTCACTCAGTCATGTCCAACTCTTTGCGACCCCATGGATGACAGAATGACAGGCTTCCCTGTATATCACCAGCTCCCAGAGTTTGTTCAAACTCATGTCCATCAAGTTGGTGATGTCATCCAACCACCTCATCCTCTGTCATCCCCTTCTCCTCCTGCCTTCAATCTTTCCCAGCATCAGGGTCTTTTCAAATGAGTCAGTTTTTCGCATCAGGTAGCCAAAACATTCGAGTTTCAGCATCAGACCTTCCAATGAATATTCAGGACTGATTGCCTTTCGGATTGACTCGTTTGATATCCTTGCAGCCCAAGGGACTCTCAAGAGTCTTCTCCAACACCACAGTTTAAAAGCATCAATTCTTTGGCGATCAGCTTTTTTTATAGTCCACTCTCACATACATACATGACTATTGGAAAAACCATAGGTTTCACTAGATGAACTTTTGTTGACAAAGTAATGTCTCTGCTTTTTAATATGCTATCTAGGTTGGTCATAGCTTTTCTTCCAAAGAGCAAGTGTCTTTTTATTTCATGGCTGTAGTCACCATCTGCAGTGATTTTAGAGCACAAAAAAATAAAGTCTCTCAATGTTTTCATTGTTTCCCCATCTATTTGCCATGAAGTGATGAAGACCAACAAGACCTTCTAGAACTAACATCTAAAAAAGATGTATTTTTCATTACTGGAATGAATGCAATGATGGGACTGGAATGCAAAAGTAGAAGTCAAGAGATACCTGGAGTGACAGGCAAATTTGGCTTTGGAGTACAAAATGAAGCAGGGCAAAGACTAACAGAGTTTTTGCATGAGAATATACTGGTCATAACAAACATCCTCTTCAAATAACATCAAGAGAAGACTCTAAACATGGACATCTCCAGATAGTCGATACCAAAATCTGATTGATTATATTCTTTTCAGCCAAATATGGAGAAGCTCTATACAGTCAGTAAAAACAGACTGAGAGCTGAAAGTGGCTAGATCATGAACTCCTTATTGGCAAATTCAGACTTAAAATGAAGAAAGTAGGGAAAAACCACTAGACCATTCAGGTACAACCTAAATCAAATGCCGTACAGTGGAAGTGACAAATAGATGCAAGGGATTAGATCTGATAGAGCTCCTAAAGAACGATGGACAGAGGTTTGTGACATTGTACAGGAGGCAGTGATTAAGACCATTCCTATGAAAAATAAATGCAAAAAGGCAAAATTGTTGTCTGAAGAGGACTTATAAATAGCTAAGAAAAGAAGTCAAGCTAAAGGCAAATGAGAAATGGAAAAATATACCTATTTGAATGCAGAGTTCCAAAAAATAGCAAGGAGAGATAAAGCCTTCCTCAGTCATCAATGCAAAGAAATAGAGGAAAAGAACAGAATGGGAAAGACTACAGATTTCTTCAGAAAATTAGAGATACCAAGGGAACACTTCATGCAAAGATGGGCTTGATAACGGACAGAAATTGTATGGACCTAACAGAAGCAGAAGATATTAAGAAGAGGTGGCAAGAATACACAGAAGAACTGTACAAGAAAGATCTTCATAACCCAGATAATCACAAAGGTGTGATCACTCACCTAGAGCCAGACATCCTGGAATATGAAGTCAAGTGGGCCTTAGGAAGCGTCACTACGAAGAAAGCTAGTGGAGGTGATGGAATTCCAGTTGAGGTATTTCAAATCCTAAAAGATGATGCTGTGAAAGTGCTGCACTCGATATGCCAGCAAATTTGGAAAAATCAGCAGTGGCCATAGGACTGGAAAAGGTCAGTTTTCATTCCAATCCCAAAGAAAGGCAATGCCAAAGAATGCTCAAACTACCGCACAACTGCACTCATCTCACAAGCTAGCAAGGTAATCCTCAAAATTCTCCAAGCCAGGCTTCAACAGTACATGAATCGAGAATTTCCAGATGTTCAAGCTGGATTTAGAAAAGACAGAGGAGCAGAGATCAAATTGCCAACATTCGTTGGATCATAGAAAAAGCAAGAGAATCCCAGAAAAACATCTACTTCTGCTCTATTGACTACACAGAGCCTTTGACTCTGTGGATCACAACAAACTGTGGAAAATTCTGAAAGATGTGGGAATACTAGACCACCTGACCTGCCTCCAGAGAAATGTGTATGCAGGTCAAGAAGCAATAGTTAGAACTGGACATGGAACAGAGGAAGACCAGAGGGAAATTATTAAAGCTCCAAAAAGAAGTGGCTGGGCCAAAGCAGAAAAAATGCTCAGTTGTTGATGTGTCTGGCCATGAAAGAAAGCCCAATGTTGTAAATAATAATATTGCATAGGAACCAGGAATATTAGTTAGATCTATCAGTCAGTTCAGTTCAGTCATTCAGTCACATCTGAGTCTTTGCAACCCCATGGACTGCAGCACGCCAGGCCTCCCTGTCCATCACCAACTCCCAGAGTTTATCCGAACTCATGTCCACTGAGTTGGGGATGCCATCCCACCATCTCATCCTCTGTCATCCCCTTCTCCTCCTGCCCTCAATCTTTCCCAGCATCAGGGTCTTTTCAAATGAGTCAGCTCTTCCCATCAGGTGGCCAAAGTATCGGAGTTACAGCTTCAGCATCAATCCTTCCAATGAACACCCAGGACTGATCTCATTTAGGATGGACTGGTTGGATCTCCTTGCAGTCCAAGGGATTCTCAAGAGTCTTCTCTAACACCACAGTTCAAAAGCATCAATTCTTTGGCACTCAGCTTTATTTATAGTCCAACTCTCACACCCATACATGACTACTGGAAAAACTATAGTCTTGACTAGACGGGCCTTTGTTGGCAAAGTACTGTCTCTTCTTTTTAAAATGCTGTCTAGGTTGGTCATGTGAGATGAGTGCAATTGTGCGGTAGCTTGAACATTTTTGGCATTGCTGTTCTTTGGGATTGGAATGAAAACTGACCTTTTCCAGTCCCTTAGCCACTGCTGATTTTTCCAAATTTGCTGGCATATTGATTGGCAAATTTTCTGGCAGCACTTTCACAGCATCGTCTTTTAGGATTTGAAATAGCTCAACTGGAATTCCATAACCTCCACTAGCTTTGTTTGTAGTGATGCTCCCTAGGCTCACTTGACTTGCATTCCAGGATATCTGGCTCTGGTGAATGATCACACCATCGTGATTATCTGGGTCATGAAGATCTTTTTTGTACAGTCTTCTGTGTATTCTTGCCACCTCTTCTTAATATCTTCTGCTTCTGTTCAATTCAGTTCACTTCAGTCACTCAGTCATGTCTGACTCTTTGTGACCCCATTAATCGCAGCACACCAGGCCTCCCTGTCCATCACCACCTCCCAGAGTTTACTCAAACTCATGTCCATCGAGTTGGTGATGCCATCCAGCCATCTCAGCCTCTGTCATCCATAGTCTTGACTAGATGGACCTTTGTTGGCAAAGTACTGTCTCTTCTTTTTAAAATGCGCTCTAGGTTGGTCATAACTTTCCTTCCAAGGAATAAGCGTCTTTTAATTTCATGGTTGCAGTCACCATCTGCAGTGATTTTGGAGCCCCCAAAAATAAAGTCTGACACTGTTTACACGGTTTCCCCATCTATTTCTGCTTCTGTTAAGTCCTTACCATTTCTGTCCTGTATGATGAATCAAGGTAAATTGAACGTGGTTAAGCAGTAGATTTGAAGATTGAACATCAATATCTTAGGAATCAATGAGCTACAATGGACGGGAATGGGAAAATTTAGTTCAGATGACCATTATCTATATTTACTGTTGTAGGCAAGAATCATTCAGAAGAAATAGAGTAGCCCTCATAGTCAACAAAAAAGTCTGAACTTGGGTGCAACCTCAAGAATGACAGGATGATCTCAGTTCATTTCCAAGGTAAACCATTCTACATCACAGTAATCAAAATCTATGCCCTAACCACTGATGCTGAAGAAGTTGAAGTTAACAGTTGTATGAAGACCTACAACACATTCTAGAACACACAAAACAAGATGTCCTTTTCATCACAAGGGACTGGAAGGTAAAATTAGGAAGTCAAGAGATACCCAGAATAACAGATAAGTTTGGCCTTGGAGTATAAAATGAAGCAGGCCAAAAGTTAACAGATTTTTATCAAGAAACATGCTAGTCATAGCAAACACACTTTTCCAACAACTCAACAGATAACTCTACACGTGGACATCACCAGATAGTCAAGAACAAAATCATATTGATTATGTTCTTTGCAGCAAAATATGGAGAAGCTCTATACAGTCATCAAAAACAAGACCTGGAGCTCACTGTAGCCCAGATCATGAACTCATTATTGAAAAATTCAAGCTTAAATTGAATAAAGTGGGGAAAACTACTAGGCCATTCAGGTATGATCTACATAAAATTCATTAAGATTATACAGTGGAGGTGAATAATAGATTCAAGGGATTAGATCTGGTAGACAGAGTGGCTGAAGAACTATGGACAGAGGTTCATAACATTGGACAGAAGGCAGTGACCAAACCACCCCAAAGAAAAGAAATGTAAGAAGGCAAAGTGGTTGTCTTTACAAATCGGAGGCTTTACAAACAGCTGAGGAAAGAAGAGAAGAGAAAGGCAAGGAATAAAGGGAAAGATATACCCAATTGAATGCAGAGTTCCAGAGAATATCAAGGAGTAAAAAGGCCTTCTTAAATGAACAAGGCAAAAAAATAGAGGAAAACAATAAAATGTGAAAGACTAGCTATCTCTTCAAGAATATTGGCGATATCAAGAGAACATTTCATGCAAGTGTGGGCACATTAAGGGCAGAAACAGAAAGGACTTAACAGAAGCAGGTGAGATTAAAAAGAGGTGGCAAGAATACACAGAACTGTACAGAAAAGGTCTTATTACCTGGATAACCATGATAGTGTGGTTACTCACACAGAGCCAGATATTTTAAAGTGTGAAGTTGGCCTCAGGAAGCATTGCTATGAACAAAGATAGTGGAGATGATGAAATTGCATCTAAGCTATTTCAAATCCTGAAAGATGATGCTGTTAAAGTGCTGCACTCAATATGTCAACAAATTTGGAGAACTCAGCAGGGGCAACAGGACTGGAAAAGGTCAGTTTTCGTTTCAATCCCAAAGAATTGCAATGCCAAAGAATAATCAAACTACCATACAATTGTGCTCATTTCACATGCTAACAAGGTTATGTTCAAAGTCCTTCAAGCTAGGCTTCAGCATTATGTGAACCAAGAACTTCCACATGTACCAACTGGGTTTCAAAGAGGCAGAGGAAACAGAGATCAAATTGCCAACATTTGTTGTATCATATAGAAAGCAAGGGAGTTCCAGAAAAATATCTACCTCTGCTACATTGACTACATGAAAGTCTTTGACTGTGTGGATTACAACAAACTGGGAAATTCTTAAAGAGATGGCAGTACTCAGACCACCTTACCTGTCTTCTGAGAAACCTGTATGTGGGCCAAGAAGCAATTAGAACTGGACATGGAACAATGGACTGGTTCCAAATTGGGAGTGCAAGGCTGTATATTCTCACTCTGCTTATTTAAATTATATGCAGAGTACATCATGTGAAATGCTAGGCTGGATGAATCCCGAGCTGGAATCAGGATTTCTTGGAGAAATATCAACAAGCTCAGATATGCAAATGATACCACTCTAATGGCAGAAAGTGAAGAGGAACTAAAGATTCTCTTGATGAGGGTAAAAGAGAAGAGTGAAAAAGCTGGCTTAAAACTCAATATTCAAAACACTAAGATCACGGCATTTTGTCCTATCATGTCAAAGCAAATAGATGGGAAAAAATGGAAGCAGTGACAGATTTTATTTTCTTGGACTCCAAAATCACTGCAGATATTGTCTGCAGTCATGAAATTAAAAGACATTTACTCCTTGGAAAGAAAGTCATGACACACCTAGACAGTGTACTAAAAAACAGAAACATCGGTTTGTCGACAAAGGTCCATATAGTTAAAGCTATGGTTTCTTTCAGTAGTCA
Organism: Bos indicus; assembly: GCF_029378745.1. NCBI lineage: Eukaryota > Metazoa > Chordata > Mammalia > Artiodactyla > Bovidae > Bos > Bos indicus. The sequence goes on from NC_091768.1 coordinate 52,323,919, forward strand.
TGTATGGATGTGACAGTCAGACCATAAAGAAGACTGAACACTGAAGAATTGATGCTTTCGAACTGTAGTGCTAGAGGAGACTCTTGAGAGTCCCTTAGACAGCAAGGAGATCAAACCAGTAAATCCTAAAGGAAATCAATCTTGAATATTCATTGGAAGGACTGATGCTGAAGCCGAAGCTCCAGTACTCTGGCCACCTGATGCAGAGAGCCTACTCACCGGAAAAAAACTCTGTTGCTGGGGAAAGACTGAAGGCAACAGGAGAAGCAGGTGGCAGAGGATGTGATGGTTAGATAGCATCACCCATTCAATGAACATGAATTTGAGAAAACTCCAGGAAATAGTGGAGGTCAGAGGAGCTTGGCATGTTGAAGTTCACAGGGTAGCAAACAGTCAGACATAATTTAGCAAATGAACAACAACAACAACAATCATTTTATCATTATAAGAAACAGAAGCACTACAGTTCGAAAGCATCAGTTCTTCAGTGTTCAGTCTTCTTTATGGTCTGACTCTCACATCCATACATGACTACTGGAAGATACCATAGCTTTAACTATATGGACCTTTGTCAACAAACATTTAACTCAAATTTGTTTGAAATTAGTTTTATTTTTGTAGCTGCTGCTGCTAAATCACCTCAGTCGTGTCCGACTCTGTGCGACCCCATAGACGGCAGCCCACCAGGCTCTGCCGTCCCTGGGATTCTCCAGGCAGGAACACTGGAGTGGGTTGCCATTTCCTTCTCCAATGCAGAGAATAACAAACCTGAACTCTATTGAATCTATTCTTTTAGCTTTAACCTTTGTGCTCTGTTGCCTGTAGTTAGTCAGGCTGGTCCTGACCTTTTGTAAAAGAATGTTGCCTATTGCCTGAAATATACAGGATAGCCCATTCCCAGGTCTCTGACCTTTAAAAGTATAACACTTTTCTATTTATATAGACATAAAAGTTACAGAAGAGAGAATAACATTTGACTTGGAGGTTTATAGGAACAAACTTTTGTTGGAGGTTTATAGGAACACTGTGACCAGATCTAGTGGGACAGCTGCAAGAACAAAGGATTCCAGCACCAAGAAGTTTGGCATAAAACAAGTCACATCCCCTCTGCTTCTAGTATTAAAAAGCTTGAATTCTAACGGGTAAGATGGTTCTTTGGGACACTAGTCTATTAGCAGGCAAATAGGGATTAGATCTGGTCTGCTGGTTTTGTGAATAAAGTAACTATTCCTTGCCCCCAAAATTCATCTACTATGTTTTTAGCCCTTGTATGGCCATCAGTATGAACTTGGACTTGGTAACATTCCCACTTGTGACTGTTGCTCTTTTACTATTACAAATGATGTCATCATAAACATTGTTTTAAATACACTTAGTGTTCCTCTGGTTATTTCCTTATAGTCCTACAAATAATTGCGGTGTTCAAATAGCACGCATTTTAAGGCTTTGACATGTAACACCAACTTACCCTCCAGAAAGAATCTATGTTTATTCTCTGTTTAGTTTTTCATCAAAGTCAATTCCTCCCAGCTTCCATCTCCATTCCACATTCACAGATGTTTACATTACATATAAGCGGGTAATGATTTTTCCTTTTTGGCAGCTTGATAAGTATATAAATATAAATGTATATTTTCTCTTGAAGTGCTTATTTATTTCACGTCTAGTGAAACTAAGCATATGTTGTTTATTGAACATTTGTAGTTCTTCGTGTATTACTAATCAAATTCTCTTAATCATATGAGTAGTCAATGGACAATTTTATTCCTACTTGTACTATTAAAGCTTAGTAGATACAATTACAGTGTAATTATATATAAAGATAAATTTCAGGTAAATGCAGTCAATAAAAGAAAGATAACATGAAAATCTGAGTCTTTAAATAAAGCAAAATAAGACCAAAATTAACTATTTTAAGCAAGAATCTGCAAACTTGCAGCCTGCTTTTATTAATAAAGCCTTATTAGAACCCAACCATACCCAACCCCATGGACTGCAGCCTTCCAGGCTCCTCTGTCCATGGGATTTTCCAGGCAAGAGTACTGGAGTGGGGCGCCACTGCCTTCTCCGACACATTCACTTAGACATTATCGATGTCTGCTTTCACAGTACAATGCCAGAACTGAGACGTTGCCATAGACACTGTACTGCCAGGAATGCCTAAGTACATGGATCAAGAATGATTGATCATCGACAAGGGGTTAATTTCCAAAATATACAAATAGCTCACATAACTTAATAGTAAAAAGACAAACAATCCAATCAAAAATGGGTGGAAGAACTAATAGACATTTCTACAAAGAAGACATACAGATGGCCAACAGACATAAGAAACAATGTTCAATATCACTAATGATTAGAGAAATTAAAATCAAAGCTACAGTGAGGCATCACCTCAAAAACCAGTCAGAATGGCTATTATGAAGGTGTTTACAAATGATAAATACTGGGGAGGGAGTGGAGAAAGGGGACTCGTATACTGTTCGTGGGAATGTAAATTGGTGGAGCTACTATTGAAAAGTATGGAGGTTCCTTGAAAAACTCAAAATAGAGCTATAATTAGACCCAGGAATCCCACTCCTAGGCATATATGCAGAAGAGACGAAAACTCTAATTCAAAAAGATACATGCATCCTATTGTTCATAATGGCACTATTTACAGTAGCCAAAACATGGAAGCATCCTAAATGTCTAGCGACATAGGAATAGATAAAGACAATGTGGTATATACATATACGATCGAACATTACTCAGCCATAAACAGCATGAACTACTGCCATTTTCAGCAATAGTGATGGGCCTAGAGAATAGTAAGTCAGAGAGAGAGAGATAAACATTACATGATATCATTCATACGTGGAATCTAAAAAATAATACAAATTATTTACAGAACAGAAACAGACTCACAGATGTAGAAAACAAACTCACGGTTACTAAAAGGGAGGGGGAGAGACAAACTAGGAGTATGGAATTAATAGATACACACTACTAGGTATAAAATAAACAAGAACTTACTTTACAATACAGGGGACCATAGTCAATATCTTGGGATAACCTATATGGGAAAAGAATATGCAATATATATATATAACTCAAGTGGTTTGCTGTTTACCTGAAACTAACACAATATTGTAAATCAACATTTTTTTAAAAAGAGTGATTGCTCTTAATTGACAGACTTTATTTTCTTAGGCTCCAAAATCACTGCAGATGGTGACAGCAGTCATGAAATTAAAAGATGCTTGCTGCTTGGAAGAAAAGCTATGACAAACCTAGATAGCACATTAAAAAGCAGAGACATTACTTTACTGACAAAGGTCTGTCTAGTCAAAGCTATGGTTTTTCCAGTAGTCATGCATGGATGTGAGAGTTGGACCATAAAGAAAGTTGAGCACTGAAAAGTTGATACTTTTCAACTATGGTGTTGGAGAAAACTTTTTAGAGTCCCTTGGACTGCAAGGAGATCAAACGAGTCAATCCTAAAGAAAATCAGTTCTGAACATTCTTTGGAAGAACTGATGCTGAAGTTCCAATACTTTGGCCACCTGATGTGAAAAGCCAACTCATTACCGACTTATTAGAAAAGACTCTGATGCTGGGAAAGATTGAAGGCAGGAGGAGAAGGGGATGACAGAGGATGACATGGTTGAATGGCATCACCGACTCAATGGACATGAGTTTGAGCACACTCTAGGGAAGCCTGGTGTGCTGCAGTCCATGGGGTTGCAAAGGGTCAGACATGACTGAATGATTGAACTGACCTGAAATGTGAAACTCTAGCAATATATATACTAAACTCCATTACAACCCTCGCCATTAGTATTATCATTGATTTGGGTAGTATTTAACAGTGGTCTATAATTATACATGAAAAGTAATTAAGCAATATAACTATTGAACAGGAGAACAACACTCATGTTTGCATCAAATATGAAAACAAGAGAAAATAAGAAAAAATGTTGAATTAGTAACATAATTCTGTCACTGAGTAGATACCTATATAAACAAATTCCCATAACTTTCCTCTACTTTATCTTTAACCAGTTAGAAGATGAAAACAGGGGAAAGTTCTTTTTAATAGCCATAAACATATAGGCTATTTTTCAAAACTAACTTTAAGGAAATCTGTTTCTTTACAAATATAAATTCAAAATTAATAAAGGCACACACCAAGTTTTGGACTGTGGAATATGCAATGCCACCAATAGAGCAATTCTAATATTCAGTTCAGTTCAGTATCTCAGTAATGTCTGACTCTTTGCAACCCCATGGACTGCAGGAAATCAGGCCTCCCTGTCCATCACCAACTCCCTGAGTTCACTCAAACTGATGTCCATTGAGTCCGTGATGCCATCCAACCGTCTCATCCTCTGTCATCCCCTTCTCCTCCCGCCTTAAATCTATCCCAACATCAAGGTCTTTTCCAGTGAGTCAGTTCTTCCCATCAGGTAGCCAAAGTATTGGAGTTTCAGCTTCAGCATCAGTCCTTCCAGTGAAAATTCAGGACTGATTTCCTTTAAGATGGACTGGTTAGATCTCCTTGCAATCCAAGGGACTCTCAAAAGTATTCTCCAACACCACAGTTCAAAAGCAAAAATTCTTCAGCACTCAGCTTTCGTTATAGTCCAACTCTCACCTTCATACATGACCACTGGAAAAACCATAGCCTTGACTAGATGGACTTTTGTTGGCAAAGTAATGTCTCTGCTTTTTAATATGTTATCTATGTTGGTCATAACTTTTCTTCCAAGGAGTAAGAGTCTTTTAATTTCATGGCTACAGTCACCATCCGCAGTGATTTTGGAGCCCAGAAAAATAAAGTCAGCCACTGTTTCCACTGTTTCCCCATCTATTTGCCATGAAGTGATGGGACCGGATGCCATGATCTTAGTTTTCTGAATGTTGAGCTTTAAGCCAACTTTTTCACTCTCTTCTTTCACTTTCATCAAGAAGCTCTTTAGTTCATCCTCACTTTCTGCCATAAGGGTGGTATCATCTGCATATCTGTGGTTATTGATATTTCTCCCAGCAATCTTGATTCCTGCTTGTGCTTCATCCAGCCCAGCATTTCTCATGATGTACTCTGCATACAAGTTAAATAAGCAGGGTGACAATATACAGCCTTAATGTACTTCTTTTCCGATTTGGAAACAGTCTGTCATTCCATGTCCAGTTCTAACTGTTGCTTCCTGACCTGCATACACATTTCTCAAGAGGCACGTCAGATGGTGTGGTATTCCCATCTCTTTAAGAATTTTCCACAGTTTAGACATTAAAAATAATTTCATATTTTTTAAAGATTAAAAAAAGAACTTTGTATTACCTGATAGATGAACTTAAAATTTTATCTGGACAAATGCACAGGTTTGAAAGGTAACAAAAAACTAAATTTTTACCTTTCATCTTGCAATTACTTGCTTGAGATTATAGATGTAGAGCTAATGAGATTTATTGGTACTTACTTGCTTGTTTAAAAAATATTCATAAGAGCCCAATATGTGTCAGACATTACATTAAGTAAATCCACAAACTTTATGTAATTTTTACTGCTTTTCATTAACTGCTGAGTTCAATCAACTTTAAATATAAACTTTTGTTTGTTAAAACATGTATACCTGTGGCGGATTCATTTCAATATTTGGCAAAACTAATACAATTTTGTAAAGTTTAAAAATAAAATAAAATTAAAAAATAAATAAAAATAAATAATACTATATATAAAATAGATAACTAATAAGAACCTTTTCATACTCTTCATGGAGTTCCTTGGACTGCAAGGATATCCAACCAGTCCATCTTAAAGGAAATCAGTTCTGAATATTCATTGGAAGGACTGATTCTGAAGCTGAAACTCCAATACTTTAACCACCTAATGCGAAGAACTGACTCATTTGAAAAGTCCCTCATGCTGGGAAAGGCTGAAGGTGGGAGAAGGGAACGACAGAGGATGAGATGATTGGATGGCATCACCGACTCAAATGACATGAGTTTGAGTAAGCTCTAGGAATTGGTGATGGGCAGGGAAGCCTGGTGTGCTGCAGTTCATGGGGTTGCAAAGAGTCAGACATGACTGAGCGACTGAACTGAACTGAATAAGAACCTACTATAGAGTACAGGGAACGCCACTCAATACTTTATAATGACCTATATGGGAAAAGGATCTAAGAAAGAGTGGATATATACGTATATATACGTGTAACTGAGTCACTTTGCTGTGCACCCAAAGCTAAAACAACATTGTAAATTAACTATACTCCAATAAAAATTTTAAAATAAAATAAAAATAAAATAATAAGATGTGTCATAGCTGACATTCAGAAACTATAATAGCTCCAAAAAATTACCATAAATTTTAAATAATGACTACTAAGTATTACCAATTATTAATAGTGATTAATACTTATCCCTAATTCCTAATTTCTAAGCAATAATCAAGTTTTAAATAAGTTAAATATTATCTCAGCTGAAACATTTTTGAAGATTTCATTGAAATTACTAGGTTTCTTAATTTCACATATTCCTATTGCTGAATTATGTACTGTATACGTATAGGATCATGCACAGTATAGATTTATTTTATTATCTCCTCATAAATCATCCCCTCCCCCAGTTCCTTTTCAGTTGTTACTCTTTTCTGAACTGACTCCAATTTTCTGACATCTTTCTGATATTGAACTTCCCATAAATTTATGTGATGTTTCTGCTAGATGCAGCTGCTCAGTGGTAAAGTTTATACTAAGGCAGTCAGACCAACAAAATGTCAAGTGAGAACAACAGTTTGGCAAAGGTCCTGCAGTATGCCATACTGGCCTATTCTCGTAGGTCTAACTTTTTCTAAAGGCACCAAAAACAGCATGGACGTTGAGGAGAAGGAGTAGCAGAGAAAGGAAGCAGTTAGAATGAGTGGGACAAGGAAGAACAGAATAATGAAGCAAATGTCACTAATGACTAATAGTGTAACCATTTGAAGAATATTTTAATAATCAACCTTCTCCAGATTTTTTTTCTTTCTAATTACTATTATTCTGTATACAAAATTACTTACATAGGATTTGCATAACTTTCAAAGATTATCATGTAATCATTTGTTCATAGTTATTAAAAGTTATTTTTCTTTTTTCGTTTTTACCTTCTCATATTTTGAACCACCAGTCATCTCCTCCCCAGTCGTCAGGCTCACCTTTTTTTTACCTTTACAATATTAGAATTTTTGTAACAAGTGACTGAATTGAATTTCTCCTTCTAGCCTGTTAGTCTCTCCACAAACACCGCACAAGCACACACACGTGTGTGCACACACATACATTCATGCACTTCATTTGTTTGTCCAGTCTCTTCCACTTACACTTTTTGCATGCAATCTCAGCTGCTCAGACCCATATTTGCAAAGAAAATGCACTTCCAAATCTATACAGCCTTTTTTTTCAATAAAGGAACTTTATATGAGTGTACCTGTTATACTACAACAACTTTTCAAACATCAGTTTTTTATCTTCTTATATAGTTGAACCTCTATTAGATATCCAATTGAGGAAGAGAAAAAAAATATTTGACAGAATACTCAATATCCCTAGAAATAAGCTAATACAGTTTCTGAAGAACAAGAACCATATCTGATTTTCCCCTTCAGTGCCTGATCAATGTTCAGTGTTTGATATATATTTTTTGAATAAGTGAATTTAAGAGATTGAAGGAAGTCAAGAAAAAACATTTATTGAGAAACAGGTTACCATAGTGGTTAAAAGCAGATTCTGGGTCCTAATGTTGTAGTTAGAATCCCATCTACACACTTACCACTTTCTGAACCTCTCTGTGCCTCAGTTTCCTCTTCTGCAAAATGGGGATAGCAATAGTAACTACTTCATAGAGTTATTTTGAGGATCACTTAAACTAATATATGTTGAATATTTAAAACTTGGTAAGCATTATATACATCTCTTATACTTTTAGTGGATTTATCAATCTTCCCTCAATTAAAAAAAAAACTGACTTCTATACAACTCATTTGCCTATCATTTCTGGAGGAAGATGGCTGGGTCTTTAAAAGGTCATTCTCTCCTCACTTTCCTAACATTTTATGGAAACCACATTTTTTGAAATGGATTTTTTGCTCTGGGCTAAAATGAAGAAACAAAAAAGGCAAAATGTAGTGGTAAGTGAACTAATGGAGGATCACATTTACTGAAGTGAGCAAATGGAGCAGAAAATTATGTAAAGTGAGTTACAAGATACTCTATTTAGTCTAGTGCATAAAACAGGGGGTGAAGAGTTAGGGGATTTAGGTTAGAGGTCCAACTCCAATACTTAGTAACTCCTTTATTTCGCACAGGTTAACCTTTCCTAGTATCATTTTTTTTTATATGTCACTATACCACAAACCATGCCACAGGGTTCCTGTGGAAGTAAATAAAATAGTTAAGTTAAAGCATATGTAAACCAAAAATTTAGTACTATATACTGAATTCTGAATAATTTATATAAGGTACACTGGTCTTTTCCTTTCAATTTTTCTATTTGATTCCCCATCTAATCTTGAAATAATACTAAACATTTAAATATTGTTCCTAACTCTTTTTAGACATATTAGTTGCCACACTACATTACAAATACTAGAGTTAATAGACTATGGACTGCAGTTCTGTGAATCCAATTGTTATATTTCTTTACATAAGCCATTCATTTTTAATTAAACCTCTGTTCTGCAAACATATTACTGTACTTCAAAACAGAATGATTTTAGTAGTGTTTGATTTTCTTTGTCATGCATTAAATTGTATCAACTCTTGATGAACAGCACAATCCAAGAGAAACAGAAAGGGCAATCTATGAACACACTACTGTGGCTCCGTTTAGGCATCCAGTAATTGCACACCTATGAATCACTAGCCACTGTACTGGGAGCAGGGGACGTGACATAGACAAATCATCCTGGCCCTGTCCTACCCACAGTGCAATCTAGTGAACGACATTTAAAATTAAACAAGATATTAAAATCTATAAGAATAAATGATATGACAAGGCAGTACAAATAACCTTTGGAAGTCAAAAGAAAAATAACTTGGGATAAAAATGTAGGGAAGGTCTCCTGGAGGAAGAAACTTCATTCCAAGACCTGAAGACAATTAACCAGAGTGAAAAAAAGATTATATGGCACATTTAAAGAAGTAAGACATCCAGAGTATTGGTAGCATAAAAAGTCATGGGGAAATGTCATAAATAAGAAAGCAGGAAGTAGATCAAGTTCAATAACAGTGGAAATCCACTGAAACATATTAAACAGGAGCATGGTCTGATTAGATTTGTGTTTTAAGAGGCTAGCTTAAATAGTTCTTTATAAAATATGGATTGGTTTATGAAAGCTTTATGAGAGTAAGATGATTTTGAGAGAAACCAACTAGAATTCTGCACTGTATCTCAGGTGGGAAATGATGGTGGTTTTCACAAGGGTAATTGCAATAGAAAACATTACAATGGAAAACTGTCTGAGTGTGATGATTCCTTCACTGATTTGTTTAGCCATTCATTTAACCATTACTAAGAGTCTACTTGGTCAGGCAATGAGCTGTGGCTGTGAACATAGCCTTAGACAAGATATGCATGCCTTCATTTGTTTATAGTCTAACAGAATAATTAGGAATAACTAGTGTACTGCCATTTGAGAAACAAAACTGGTCCTTCTCCTGCACCTTTCAAGAAAGTCTATTTCCATCCAAGTGGAGATGCTCAACAGGTCACTAGAAGGGGCCTATAATTCAGGAAAGAGGTTTGGAACTGACACATAGAGTAGGGAGCCCAAGGCACATAGATGGCAGTAAAAAAAATGATTCCAGGAAGAGAAGGCACGGTAACACAAGGAGAGGAAACAGGACAAAAAGGAAGGAATTCAATATTTAAGCGGGGGGAAGCAGGCTTTAAAAAAAGATGAGGTCCATGGTGAAAAACAGAAAGAAAATTAGCAGCCTGTGGTGTCCTAAAAGCCAAGAAAAGAGAATTTCAACAAGTTGAGCGCATTCAACACTGTCAAATGCAACCAAGAAGTCAAAAGTAAGAATTTTCTACAGCATAGGATTTATTATCCCATAAGCCAATATGACTATGTGGAAAACAGTTTCAATGAAATGGTAGATTGGACATAAAATTTTAGTGAACAGAGGTTAAGATCCTACATTTTGTAAATTAATATCATGTATGAATTTATAATATCAGAAAAGCATATTTGGCATCAATATCTTAACTACATGATTGTTTCCACAACTTCCTTCTACCCTAGATTTATCTAACATGCCCATGTCCAATATGAAGACTGGTACCTAGAAATAAATAAGATTCCAGTTATAACCTGACCTGCATGAAATAGGGTAGAGCCATCAGTTTGTTAATCTGTAAATTGTACTTTATTAGACATTTATAAGAATCCTGATTAGTTTCTGTGGTAAGGACTGGTTTGTAGGGAGGCAATCTCACTGGTAACTCATGAGAAGTTTGTTACCTTGTTATTGACTAAATCTTTTGTACCTTTAAGCTCATTCTCTATGACCCTTCATTTTTATGTTGGCATTTTATTTCTAATTAAATGTTTTTATTAAAGATTCAACCCATTGTTCAATCTAGGATCTCTTTGCAGAAAAAAAACATATTTATTTAACAAATTCTTTGTGGTTTTTGCAATGCTAGGCAATACTAAATTTTCTACGGAGTTTCTTTCTATCCTACTTTTACATTTCCTTTGAAGGTGATCAGCATGCCATTCATTGTCCTTGTCCAAAGTATTAACAAAGATATTGACCAAGGGATGACCAAAGACAGAGGCCATAACACACCATCAAAAATCACCCTTCTTACAGACATCAATCTATTAAGAAGTATATTTAGGATATAGCCACTCAATCAATAAGTTACTAACTTGCCTGCCTAAACTATCACATAAGATACATATCCCCAGATTGTTCAGCAGTTCAGCATCAGACATTCTCAAATGTCTTGTTAGACATTCATTTAGTTGCACCAATTCTACCACATTTCCTTGACTGATCTGTCTAATGAACACAGCAAAAAATAGTAACAACTATAACATTTTAGTAAAACTTGACCCAAGCTAGTTCACAGTGGTTATCGTTCTATTTTCTGTCTATCCATGCATTATTTTAGATAATAAAGAATGCCTTAAGGTAAGAACAATGTAGGTCAAAGTGTAGGTCTACAGTTTCTAGAGTTGTCTTTTTAATTTTGAAAGCTGTGCACAAAAATTGGAACACCAATCATCCATGGCTTCTCTTTTTTATAATAACATTGCCTGGAAATCCTATCAGTGCTCTGGGATTTAACTAGTCTGTATAAGGAAACATAAGTGTATTTAGATTACCTATTTACTTAAAGATATGTTTAATTTTCTAAGGTTTAAATTTTCTCTAACTTAACTGTATCCATTTATTTTCAAAAAAGAGAAATTAATCTGATGGTCTTCCCACCTTTTCTCTGCTTTGGTACTTTATACTACAGTTCCCTGAAAGTTCACATACCATCTTTATTGTGATGCTGAGGACATTTTTCTCACAGTTCATTTAGAAAAACAGCCAAATTGCTTCTCATTAATATGCACTTGCATTCAACTTTCCAGATATTTTTCCTAAGTTGCTTCTGTTTCAGAACAGTTTTTATTATGTTAGGAATAACTTGAATATCCCTGATGGACTTATTGGGAAGACTACATTATCTATTATTCAGTAGACTTGCTTGAGCTTCACAAAACCATTGCTCTGGATAATTAATAAATAAACCTGCCAATAAAATAATTCATGTGGAACAGACAACAAAGTAAATATATTTATTTGCCAAAATTTTCTAGCAGGAGCATTATTAAATGAAGCTCTATTATTTTCTTTTTATTTGGCTTGAGATCCAACTTACCTACTTCATCAAATAAAATACTTCTTTTCTGTTAGAGTCATCATAAGAGGACAGAGTGTAACATTATTAAAAAGTGGTTCATCACTTGTTATGGCAATACACCTTTGAAGGGTACAGAAATTATTTTAATTGGATAAATTAGATGTTCTTTGTGTCCATATGGAGTGTTGAATTTAATGATTTGGTTGAATGGATGTCAGTGTTTCTGTTCAATCTTTCAATTAAACTAATATTAATCTTACATTTTCTAAAGAAAGCTTAATAGCACAAGATAACTATGGTATCTCCAGGACATACAGTAAGGTCACTGGATATAAATGAGCCCACAATGTTTTTCTGAATAATTTTGTAGCAAAGAGGGAAGCTGTGGAAATTATAGTTATATTAGCTTTTCTCCCTTTCAGTCTCTTCAGACCAATGCTAAAAGATTTATGTCTTTCTTTTGTCATATTGTTATATCTTACACAGATACACTACTTTATTAAGACCTGTAAAATCATGAGTTAATTTCTTGTTTTGTCTGTTTAAACTCACAGAAATCAAGATAGCCTTTTAACCAATGCTTTTTCATTTCTGAAAGGTATATTAAAATTATAATATCTTTCTCTGTTTTTCACAACTAATTTGATGTGATTTATGCAATGTGTTGACTCATTGGAAAAGACTCTGATGCTGGGAGGGATTGGGGGCAGGAGGAGAAGGGGACGACAGAGGATGAGATGGCTGGATGGCATCACTGACTCGATGGACGTGAGTCTGAGTGAACTCCGGGAGTTGGTGATGGACAGGGAGGCCTGGCGTGCTGCGATTCATGGGGTCGCAAAGACTCGGACACGACTGAGCGACTGATCTGATCTGATCTGATGCAATGTTTCAATCACATATCATCATGGTAGAAAACAGATTGGGTACGAATTATCTTTAAGAATTATATAAAAAGATAAAGTTATAAAATATCAAAATCATTTTACATTGCTCATAAAATAGTGAAATTTCGAGGGTGCTTCAATTTAAAAATGATTGGGGTTCTAGGAACGTGACTCAAAGAGGCTGTAAAATTACAAGGACACTTCATCAATTCTATGAGCATTTCCATCCAGTGGTTATCAACAGCACAACTTGCTGAGTATTTGTAGGAAAGCCTTGTTCTTTCAAACTGAAGAACTCTTAAAAATATGAAGAACCTCCAATGATGTTAAATTGCAGCATATAACATACATGCCTCCAAATTCAATTCATTCTCTAAATAAAAACATTATTATTATTAAAATATAAAAGGTCTACTAACAACAGAATAGCAATCTATCCCATTCAATTCAAACGCCAAGTTACTATAGCTGCTGTCTCCCAATCTGGGATTTTCTGACATTAGGAATTATTCATCAAACAAGATTATATATTTCTTATTGACTGGTTATTTCTTTGCTTCTACTTTTTATACAACCTCATGTCTGACTCTTTGCAACCCTGTGAACTGTAGCCCACCAGGTTCCTCTGTCCATGGGATTCTCCAGGCCAGAGTACTGGAATGGGTTGCCATGCCTTCCTCCAGGGGATCTTCCCAACCTCGAGCCTGAACCCACATCTCTTATGTCTCCTGCATTGGCAGGCGGGTTCTTTACCACTACCACCACCTGGGAAGCCCGTACAACCTCTATGCCTTTAAAATTAGAATTAGAGTCTTCACACTGTGTTTCTAATAGCAGTCTTTCCCATGTAGACCAAATCTCTCTTGCATCTGCTTTTCTGTCTAGTTCCAAATGACAACAGGCTTTTGTTGTTGCTGTTGTTTAGCCACTCAGCTGTGTCAGATTCTTTGTGACCCCATCAATGCCAGGCTCCTCTGTCCATGGGATTCTCCAAGGAAGAATTCTGGAGTGAGTTTGCCATTTCCTTTTCCAGGGGATCTTCTTGATCCAGGGATCAAACCCACATGTCTTGCATCTCTTGCAAGTCTCCTGCATTGCTGGTGGACTCTTCACCACTAAGCCACCAGGAAACCCAAATAGAAACAATATTACTTTTAAAATATAAAAGGCCTGCCCACAACAGAATAGCAATCTATCCCATCCAATTTGATTGCCAAGTTACTATAGCTATTATATCTCCCAATCTGATATTTATTGACATGAGGAATTAGTCATCAAACAAGATTATATATTTCTTTTAAACTCCTCTTGGGTCATTATTTTGAAATTATTTCTACATTTCTTACTAAGGTTTCTGTGAGCTTTGGAAGCTATTATAAATTTAGATAAATTATGTATATTTGTGTATAAAATACAAACTATGTCTTCTCAGAAGATATTTATAAATAAAGCTAAATATTCAAGAAATATATATGATTCTTCTGAGTTTATTTATACACCTATAAAATAGGGATAATAATGTCTATCTCAAAAGTCCATTGTGGAATTTTTATGCATAAAGAGTCTTCTATACTGCCTAATACATAGTAGATGTACAAAAAAATAGTTACTATTTTGATATCATCATCATTATCATCATAATAATCATTGCAAACCTGAAGTTTCATGTTACATAGGAACTATTTGATTGTAATTATAGCTCTATGGCAAATTTCATTATCCTGAGCAGAGTGTTCACGTTTTGAGACCTTATCATAAAATGTTTATAATTATATCTGGATTGTGGATTTTATTTTATATTTCATTTTTTTTTCTTTTCTCAACTCTATTATCTGTTGTGGGTTTTTTTTTTTTTTTTACATTAAATACATATTACTTACACAAAACAAGAACAAATACTATGTACTATTTTTCCAAGTATACCTGGCACTCTTCTATAAAACTGCACTGACAGGCAACAGACAATTATATGGCATATCTAAGGAAAATGAAAACAGAAGATAGTATCTAAAGATATTCAGAAACTGCAATGAGATACAGATGATAAATTAAGATTATGGAACACCTCATGAGTCACAAATTCCTTCCATACGCTTAGACCAATGTGAGCTGCAGAGAAGGCCTCTCTTCTCTACGCTTCCCACTATTACTTCTCCAGTGGCTCAGCCAGAAGATATTGGGGTATAGACGGTGCCCAACCTCTTTTGTTAAAAGAACTGCCTGGATGAGCACTGGCATTCTAAGTCAGCTGGTGAGGCTCAGCTATGGAGAATGAGACTTGGGTCAAAATGTCTAAGCCAGGTCTTCTGATCTTAAATTCCTTTTCTTTAAATCTGGAAGTCTAATTATCCCTAACAGCTTATGCATAAGCTATTGAAACTGAAGAAGAAAAAGATGGTTCTGATGGGCCACCATTCAATAGAGGTGGAAGAGATTATATAGACACTTAGAATCAAGGAACCTGGCTTAAACCTCTTGACCTACATAATGTTATCCAATCCAATTTCCTTTGCAGTGGGGATTATCAGGCACATGCACAGTAATTAATACATTGCTTCTTTGTTCCTCATTAACTATTGTTCTTTAACAGATTTGCTTCTTTGAAAATAAGCCTAAACGGAAGATGGAGTTACTGGCAACTCCAACACATCTTGAATGCCAACACATGTTGTAAAAGCATGAAGGACAGGCATCCAGTTTAAAGGTGAGATAATCATCTGGAAAGAATCTTTGGAATGAGTCAAGACAGAGTTTTAAAAGGTGCGTAGGAGTAATTAGGTGAAGAGAAAGGGAAAGTTTCCTGCTAAAAGACACCTTGACAAAGTGAACGAGACAAAGCATGTGACTAGGGAAACAATAGCAGATTTAGAAAGCTAAAGAATAATTTACAACACAGACAGGGACAAGAACAGAACCAGTGGCACGGGCCAAGCCCTGCAGAGCTTTGAATGCCAACAAATGAACTTAGTCTCCAATCTATAAATGGAAAACCATTAAAGAAATCTAAAACATGAATTTTATCAGCAGTTAAGTGGGAGAGAGATAAAGCTGAAACAGGAAATCAGTTTGAAGGCTGTAACAGTCAAAGAAAAAAAAACTGACCTCATTTGACCATCAAGATATAAAAAACTGATGATGTACTAATTCACATTTAATAAAATTTAGACCATTTTGGAGTACCATTCCTTGAAACTTTGAATTTAATCCAAAGGGGAACTGAAAAGACTTGATTCTAAATAATATATAGAATTACGGAAGAATGCGACTTCTGTGAGTTTACTGTAATGCATTGTCACTGGCAGCATAGAGACTGAGTTGAAGAAACTTTGGACTGGGGATTTTCTGTTCTGCCAGGAACTAGGAACCCTACTGAAGTGTCAAGCCCAATGGCAGAAAACAGAGATGGGTTATCAATACAACCGTGAAGGGTTTTAATAACTGCTACTCCATGCTTTCATCAAATGACAAACTATGATTGTCCAATCAGTGGCATACTGACATTTGACTTCTCAATGTATTCTCTTATTCCTTTGTATGATACTTGAAATATCTGTAAGCAGATATTTCAGATATATTTAGAAATATCTGAAATATCATTGGTATGCAGGGGACCAATTTAAGAGCATGGATGTTTGTTTGAGGAATAGAAAACCTAAAAGAATAGATAATTATCTGGACTTCGTTTAGCAGATCTGAGTGCAAAACCCAGTTTAATTATTTATTTGGTCAGAGTCAATATTATATAAAACTGTTGGTGTGCCTCTGAAGATCACAACGAATCTCCCATTTTTTTTCATGTCCTATGGATAGGTTTGGATATATTTGTGAGTTTGTTTTATTTTTTCTTGATTTTTTTTTAATTGAAGGATAATTACTTTATAGAATTTTGTTCCAAACAAGAGCTGAGTCTGTCCTCCTAGGCACACAGTGTAAATCTTTCTTTATAATATTTTATTATTTAAAAATTAGCTTAAAATTAAACATTCATAAATAGTTTGATTCATTAACATTAATTTGAGGTTTTTAAATAAAACTATTAGAGTAAATTAACTGAATTTTTAAACTGAAATTTTGTAACAATGCATAACATTTGAATTTCAGAATTTATCATAAGAAGGCAAACATTTGAGAAAATAATATAATTTCTTAAGGATAACATATGTTAGAATTTATACTTTATGACAGAACAGGAAGTCCTAAGTTTAGAATTTCTCCAAATTTGCATTAATTTAAATTTAGAGTTAAATTAAGTTTAAATTAAGTTAAATTTAGAGTCTAAATTTTTAAAAGTGTAATATTTTATATAATTATTAGACACAAAGCTATATTAGAGATAGGATTACTATTTTATGCAAGATTCACAATCTATAAAATTTCTAGTATCTCCTAAATGCTTAACAAGCAACACAAATTGTATATATAAATTGGCTTCAAACTACTAATTAAGAGTCTTAAAATAATTCAAATAACTGATGAAAAACTTAAAAAATAAACATTTTATTTTTGGAAAATCCATTTCTGTTAAAAATACATATATATATATATATATATATATATATATATATATATATCCTACATTTCCATTTTTCCCTAATTCATCATTATATATCATCACAGAATATTTGATAAGTCTGGTGTTCATTTACTACATTTCACATTTTCTAAAAATCATAATCTCCACCAGTATTTTAGTTGCTTACTGGAGAAGGGGTATTTTCCTCATAAAGAAAGAGAAATGTCTGAAATACTGAGAACTAAGCTGTGTGAATGACTCTGATTGTCGGTAACTTTTTTTCTTTACATGTGATAGTAGTGTGACAGAATATGGCTTCCTTCTAAAACATCAGAGCCAAAAGATTAAATGGTTTATTTTATTTTTTCAAAATTATATGGCACTTTTCTTCTACACACAAATGTGAAATCATACCTTAAAATACACCTAAAAGACTTATATCATCCAAACACATATTGTATATAGATGTTGCTCCCAAGAAGTCTAAGAATGCCACTCCCTATTCTGTAGATGTATTTGGAATTATTTCTTTTAAAAGAAGAGAAAGAAAGAAAGACAAGAAAGCTTTTCTGCACAAAGCTAATGAGCAAGAAATCTGGGTAGTTTGCAAAGTAAGCGTTTATAAACAGCAATTGTACGTGCTTTAACTCATCAAACAATCAATCATTCATGTTTATTGAACACCTATTATGTGTAAATCATTGTTTCATAACTGAGACTTGGGAGAGCTTTGATCAAATCAATAATTCAACTGTGAAAAACAAGCCCAGAGGTGCACCTATTCTTTCTAGTTTTCTGTATCCTAGATTTACATTCATGCTATTAAGTTGGCCCCTGGCATTATGAGATTTAGTTAATCCATTAATTATAAAATCACAATAAGATGTGTGTGTTATAAGGATATTGGCTAAGGGTACATCCACAAAGCTTCATTTGCTATCTAATCTGTAAGATCCTCTCACATCCACAGTTTGGGTTTCCCTGGTGGCTCAGACGGTAAACATCTTCCTGTAGTGCAGGAAACCTGGGTTCGATCCCTGGGTCAGGAAGATCCCCTGGAGAGAGAATGGCTACCCACTCCAGTATTCAGTATGCCTGGAAATTCCATGAACAGAAGAAACTGGCGGGCTACACTCCATTGGGTTGCAAAGAGTTGGACACGACTGAGCTACTAATACTTTTACTACTTTCTTTCACATCCACAGTTAGGGGAACAGGTGCCCTGATCTTTCAGAGACAAGATACATTAGCAATTGCTGGGCTCCTCTCAACTGCTTTAGCCCTTCTAGGTTTAAGGTATCATGGTTCCCATCTCTCTATGAACCATGATTCAGACATACTTCTTTGATTCCTCTCAGGTTTGTTGTTGTTGTTCAGTCATTCAGTTGTGTCTGACTCTTTGCAACCCCATGAACCGCAGTATGCCGGGTTTGCCCTTCACTATCTCCTGGAGTTTGCTCAGACTCATGTCCATTGAGTTGTTGATGCCACCCAACCATCTCATCCTCTGTAACCTCCTTCTCCTCCTGCCCTCAATCTTTCCCAGCATCAGAGTCTTTTACAATGAGTCAGCTCTCCTCATCAGGTGGCCAAAGTATTGGAGCTTCAGCTTCAGCATCAGTCCTTGAAATAAACTTTCTTCTTTGATTCCTCTCAGGTTAATCACAAATATTTTATCTACTGCAGAGTAGCTTTTAGCCTAGCTTGGTTAATTTACAAATGGCCTATGCCAATTCTCCTAAGATCACTTATGCAGTTTGACTCAACCACACTGTTCACCAAGCAGATAATAAAAGAAATTCATTTATTTGCATGCTGTGAGAGTCCCTTGGACTGCAAGGAGATCCAACCAGTCCATTCTGAAGGAGATCAGCCCTGGGATTTCTTTGGAAGGAATGATGCTAAAGCTGAAACTCCAGTACTTTGGCCACCTCATGCAAAGAGTTGACTCATTGGAAAAGACTCTGATGCTGGGAGGGATTGGGGGCAGGAGGAGAAGGGGACGACAGAGGATGAGATGGCTGGATGGCATCACTGACTCGATGGACGTGAGTCTGAGTGAACTCTGGGAGTTGGTGATGGACAGGGAGGCCTGGTGTGCTGCGATTCATGGGGTCACAAAGAGTCGGACATGACTGTGTGACTGAACTGAACTGAGCTGAACTGAAACAAAAAAAATAAAAACATGGAAATAGCACCCAATTGACCATTCCCAAATGTATAAATGTCTTACACTTGATCCTATAGCAGAATGTTCCTATAATTTATCCCCTTGAGCTGGATATGGTTTATAATTATAAATAGCAACTCTTGGACCATGATTCTGCTTCTTAGGACCTTTATCTTCCTGCCCAGTGAAAGCCAAAAGAGAGTAAGGACAGAGGACATTATCCAAGAAGAATGTCTGTAAGATCCACTGTAGCAGTTGTGATCTGAACAACATGTCATCAGTTTATCCAGTTCTTAATCCACATTGCTTTCAATGATCCATCACAGAAGACTAGAGCAGTGTGTTATGATATTGCAATGGGAAGGAAGAGTGGTTTATTTTCTCCTTAGTTTCAGCCTAAATATTATTAGCTCAATTGACCTATTTTACCGAAAGAGACAAGTTTTTACATAGGATTTTGTCTCACATTGTTTACCTCACAATACACCCACTATCCTTACTGCAGAAGATGGTTTATTTCTCTGAGATATTAGAAACAATTAGCAGAAATCTTCCACAGACTTCCACCACCAAATCAACCCACTCATTTGCATCTAGGTACAAATAATCTGCTTTCCCTCCTTTTATAATGGCTGTGTTTTTGATGCTATTCAATGCTAACATCACCTATGCATTAGATCCTATCTCTCTCACCTTCTCAAAGGTATTATTCTAGAAATTCTCCTGCACTACCTTTTTTTCCCTTCTGGTTTATGTTATTAGCACAGAAATATGCTGTTTTTTCCTCTTTCTTTAAAAACAACCAAATTTATGATCAACCAATATTTGATGGGAAGCCAAAAATACTCAATGAAGGAAAGAGAGTCTCTTTGATAAATCAGATCAGATCGGTCGCTCAGTCGTGTCCGACTCTTTGCGACCCCATGAATTGCATCACGCCAGGCCTCCCTGTCCATCACCAACTCCCGGAGTTCACTGAGACTCATGTCCATCGAGTCAGTGATGCCATCCAGCCATCTCATCCTCTGTCATCCCCTTCTCCTCCTGCCCCCAATCCCTCCCAGCATCAGAGTCTTTTCCAATGAGTTAACTATAGTCATATGTAAAAGAATAAAATAAGATCCCTATCTCACACCACTTCCAAAACTTAATTTTAGATGTTTTAAGAACTTAAATGTAATACTGGAAACCATAAAACTACTAGAAGAAAGCATGGGAAAAAAAGGCTCCCTGACATGAGTCTTGGCAGTGATTATCTGGATAACACAATTAAAGCACAAACAACAAAATAAAAAATAAGCGTATGGGATTACATCAAACTAAAAGCTTGCAGAGCAAAAGAAATGATCAAGAAACTGAAAAGAAAGCCTAAGGAATGAGATAAAATATTTGTAAACCACATATCACATAATAGGTTAATATCCAAAATATATAAGCACTCATACAATTGAATAGCCAAAAAAAAAAAATAATCCAAATAAATATGTGAAAGGGACCTAAATAGACATTTTTCCAAAGGAGGTGTATTAATTGCCAACAGGTACATGAAAAAGTACTCAAAAAATCATTAATCATAAGGGAAATGTAAATCAAACCACAATGAGATATCACTTCACGGCTGTTAGAATGGCCATCATCAAAAAGACAAGAGATAACAAACATTGGCAAGGATGTGGAAAAAAGGGAACCCTTATGCACTATGGGTACAGTTTAATTGTTATGGAAAACAGTATGGAGTATCCCATAAAATTAAGAACTATCAGACTATTCAACTATTCCACTTCTGGGAATATATCTGATGGAAATGAAAACACTGTTAAGGGATCTCTGCACCTGCATGTTCAGCATTATCTACAACGGTCAAGACATAGAAACAACTTAAGCACCCATCAACAGGTGAATGAATTAAAAAGTTGTGGTTTACATATCTGTATAATTCAGTACTATTATGCCATAATAAAGAAGGAAATTCTGCCATTTGTGACTCAACATGAATGGAGCTTGAGGGCATTATGCTATGTGAAATAAGCCAGACAAAAACAAATACTGTATGATCTCACATATATAACAAATCAACTTAAAAAAACGAACAGAAAAAGAGATCAGATTTGTGGTTACTAGAAGAGGAAGGGAGAAGGGGAATTGGATGAAAGCAGTCAAAAGGTACAAACTTCCAGTTTATAAGATAAATAAGCAGTGGGGATGTAATGTACATGATGATTATAGTTAACATTGCTATATGGTTAACAGAGTAGACTCAACAGTTCTAATCACAAGGAAATTTTTATTTCTTTTTTTGATATCTGTATGAGTTGATGTATGTTAACTGAAGTTGTGGTAATCATTTCATGATGTATCAAAGTCAAACGACTATGCTGTATACCTTAAAATTATATAGTGGCATATGTCTATTATATCCAAATAAAACAGGGTTGGGGTACAAAACAAAAACACCAGTTGACACCACCTTCTCTTTCTAGTCACCAGATCTTTTCTATAAACCCTTTGCAGCAAAATTCCTAGAAGATGTTGTCTACTTGCATTATTTTCATTGTTTCCAATAATATTCACATTCTCTCTGGAATTCATTCCTGAGTTTTGTTCTCATATTTCACCAAAACTGCTCTGAACATGGCCAACAATAAACTTCATATTGCTAAATTTAGTGGTCAATTCTAGTGCTCATCTTACTTCACCTAGCACATTATTTGTTACACATGAAACAGACGAGCTTCATTTGGCTTCCTGTAAACCATAATTTTCTGGCTCTCCTCCTAAATCACCAGTTTCCCCTTCTTAGTCACCTTTAACTTGTTTCTCCTCATCTCTCTGACCTTTCAGAAAAGGCAATGGCAACCCACTCCAGTACTCTTGCCTGGAAAATCCCATGGACAGAGGATCCTGGTAGTCCATGGGGTCGATAAGAGTCGGACACGACTGAGCGACTTCACTTTCACTTTTCACTTTCACGCATTGGAGAAGGAAATGGCAACCAGTGTTCTTGCCTGGAGAATCCCAGGGATGGAGGAGCCTGGTGGGCTGCCGTCTATGGGGTCACACAGAGTCGGACATGACTGAAGTGACTTAGCAGCAGCAGCAGCTCTGACCTTTTAATATTGGAAGTCCCAGTGCTCAGTCTATAGATACTTTCTTTTATCCATCTACTCTTACTTCCCTAGTAATCTCATGCAGACTAATAGCTTTAAATACCCATCTCTAGGCTGGCAATTCTTAAACTTCTATCCCTAGAACCAATCTCTTAATTGAACCTCACATTTTTACACCTAACTGTTAAATTCACATCTTTAGCTGGATGTTTAATATAAAACACAAATATAACATAAAATAAACCTAAATCACTTGTTTTCAATGAAACTTGTTCCTACTTCATACTTCCCTCATTTCAGTAAATGACAACTCTATATTTTCAGTTGCTCAAACCAAAGTCTTATCACTTCCATCTCTCACATCTCATAATCAATCCTTCTGCAAATCTTGTCAGTTCTGTCCTCAAAATAAATGTCAGATCTAACCTTTACCCTAGAGGAGGGAATGGCAACCCACTCTAGTATTCTTGCCTGGAGAATCCCATGGACAGAGGAGCCTGGCGGGCTACAGTCCATAGGGTTGCAAAGAGCCAGACATGACTGAAGCAACT